>NC_143046.1:10977500-11040000 GCF_057628025.1 Oncorhynchus mykiss | reverse complement strand
TACTTGAAAAGTACTCAAGTGTTGATCTGTGGATAATGTGTCATCCTGAAACAAGAATCAATCATTTCTCAACAGGGAAACTGAAATACAGTGCCAAGAAAAAGTATGTGAACCCTTTGGAATGACCTGGATTTCTGCATAAAACGGCCATCACATTTGATCTGAACTTCATCTAAGTCACAAGAACACAGTTTGCTTAAACTAATAACACACAAATGATTGTATTTTTCTTGTCTACATTGAATATATATTTTAAACATTCACAGTGTAGGTTGGAAAAAGTGTGTGAACCTCTAGGCTAATGACTTCTCCAAAAGCTAATTGGAGTCAGCTAACCTGGAGTCCAATCAATGAGACGAGATT
This sequence comes from Oncorhynchus mykiss, assembly GCF_057628025.1. Lineage (NCBI taxonomy): Eukaryota > Metazoa > Chordata > Actinopteri > Salmoniformes > Salmonidae > Oncorhynchus > Oncorhynchus mykiss. The sequence goes on along the minus strand of NC_143046.1, from coordinate 11,039,637 downwards.
GGAGATGTTGGTTAGAGCTGCCTTGCCCCATAAAAAAACATGTATAAAATCTGAGTTTGCTGTTCACAAGAAGCAGTGCCTGATGGGAACCAGGCCTCGATCAAAAGGGATCTCAGAAGACCTAAGATTAAGAAGTGTTGATTTGCATAAAACTGGAAAGGGCCACAAAAGTATCTCTAAAAGCCTTGGTGTTCATCAGTCCACGGTAAGACACATTTTTTATAAATGGAGAAAGTTCAGCACCGTTGCTACTCTGCCTAGGAGTGGTCATCCTGCAAAGATGACTGCAAGAGCACAGCGCAGAATGCCCAATGAGGTTAAGAAGAATCTTAGAGTGTCAGCTAAAGGCTTACAGATATCTCTGTTGACGAGTCTACCATACGTAAAACACTAAACAATAATGGTGTTCATGGGAGGACGCCACGGAAGAAGCCACTGCTGTCCAGAAACATTGCTGCACATCTGAAGTTTTCAAAAGTGCACCTGGATGTTCCACAGCGCTACTGGCTAAATATTTTGTGGACAGATGAAACTACAGTTGAGTTGTTTGGAAGGAACACACAACACTGTGTAGAAAATAAGGCACAGCACACCAACATCAAAACCTCATCCCAAATGTAAAGTTTGGTGGAGGGAGCATCATGGTTTGGAGCTGCTTTGCTGCCTCAGGGAATGGACAGCTTGCTATCATCTACGGAAAAATGAATTCCCAAGTTTATCAAATCAAATCAAAGTTTATTTGTCACGTGCTCTGTATACAACAGGTTACAGTGAAATGCTTACTTACAGGCTCTAACTAATAGTGCAAAAAAGGTTTTAGGTGAACAATAGGTAAGTAAAGAAATAAAACAACAGTAAAAAGACAGACTATATACAGTAGAGAGGCTATATACAGTAGCGAGGCTATAAAAGTAGCGAGGCTACATACAGACACCGGTTAGTCAGGCTGATTGAGGTAGTATGTACATGTAGATATGGTTAAATTGACTATGCATATATGATGAACAGAGAGTAGCAGTAGCATAAAAGAGGGGTTGGCGGGAGGTGGGACACAATGCAGATAATGCCCAGTTAGCCAATGCGCGGGAGCACTGGTTGGTCGGCCCAATTGAGGTAGTATGTACTTGAATGTATAGTTAAAGTGAATATGCATATTTGATAAACAGAGAGTAGCAGCAGCATAAAAAGAGGGGTTGGGGGGGTTTGGGGGGGGGGGGGCTGTCGTGTCTTTAGCTATGCCGGATTAAATTATATGACATGCTATTCTATAAAATAATTTCTCCGTAATTAATATTACCTGATTGAGCTAATCGTGTAAATGTAATTAACTAGAGATTCGGGGCAGCACAAAATAATATTTATAGAGCTGTTATCTTACGAATAAACTCTTAAAGACCTAGTAATATTTTACATCAATAGCAGTCAATATTAATCGTCACCTTAATTCAGTCTCATCTGAAAGTTGTAAATTCTTGGTTATCTTCACGAACCCTGGCTAACAAGTTGAATCAGCAATACAAAATTGGGTTTAATTATTTATTTACTAAAAACCTAACTAATCACACAGAATTACATATACACAGAATGAATCATACCTTGATTACAAATGACGTCATAAAGGAAAACGTCCCTAGCGGGCGGAACAGATATGACAGCTGGTTACACAAAGAAAAGGGGGCTGGGTTTGAGTGAAAGAGCAGGAAGACTGAGGAACAAAGGGAGAACCTATGTCTCTATCGGGCCGTAGGCAACTACTCTATCGTAAATAGAGTACCTTATGCATTCTAAATTACCGCCCATTTAGAAAAGGAAAATGCAATAAATATTCACTCTTGAGCTGCGCTTCGGTAAGTTGGTGGTAGATGGAAGGCCGTGATGCCAAACCGAGTCCTTTGTCCTTTGAAGAATGTATCTGGTGGTAAATTGGATACGTTGTAGTATCGTCATTGTCTGGTAGACGGAATATTCTGTCTGTTCTTTCCTAGCCTACGTTTGCAGCTGCTGTTGCTAACTCAACGGCTAGGAGGTATCACTTCTGTAGTGAATAAGAGTTCAAAGTTCATACCATTCGCAACCAAAGCTCACGCTGAGGTTGGTTTACTTCTGTAGTTGACATGTTAGTCCTTTTAACGCAGAGGCTGTAGACCTCACGTACTTGGAACAGGAGGTTACATTTTCGTCAAGGCTTTATATAGTGGAGCGAGAAGGGTGTGTTTGAAAAGTTTTATAACCCATGTCTCTTCACAGGGGCGGGCCATTGATTGAGCAGAACCCTAACCTTATGAGAACCCAAAGCACTCATTTGGAAGCTAAAATTGCATTTAATCTCTTCACCAATACTTTTATATTCAAATATTTAAATCGAACAACAATTCCATGTGAATCCGATAACTACAATGTGTAGACTTTCCACTCTAGAGTTTATGTCATCCTATCATTGATGAGAATGTCTCAGATGACAACCGAACTGACATCATATTCATTAAGTACCACCGCATATGTTCAATTGGTCGGATTACCAGACTATAGTTAATTTCCCCCCACCTACTGATGTTCCCAGAATCTTTATGTTAACCAAGGGATTTTCAAATGTCACATCAGTAGGGTAGAGAGAGGAAAAAGGGGGGAGAGGTATTTATGACTGTAATAAACCCCCAGGCCAACGTCATCACGGTGCAGACAATGCAAATAGCCATTTGATTAGCTGTTCAGGAGTCTTATGGCTTAGGGGTAAAACCTGTTGAGAAGCTTTTTTGTCCCAGACTTGCCACTCCGGTAATGCTTGCCATGCGGTAGTAGAGAAAACAGTCTATGACTGGGGTGGCTGGGGTCTTTGACAATTCTTAGGGCTTTCCTCAGACACCGCCTGGTGTAGAGGTCCTGGACGGCAGGCAGCTCAGTCACAGTGATGTACTGGGCCGTACGCACTACCCTCTGTAGTGCCTTGCGGTCAGAGGCCGAGCAATTGCTGTACCAGGCAGTGATGCTCTAGATGTTGCAGCTGTAGAACCTTTTGAGGATCTCAGGACCCATGCCAAAATGGTTGGGGTATGTACGTACAGTCACTGTGGGGACGACGTCCTTGATGCACTTATTGAAAAAGCCAGTGACTGATGTGGTGTACTCAATGCCATCGGAAGAATCCCGGAACATATTCCAGTCTGTGATAGGAAAACAGTCCTGTAGTTTAGCATCTACTTCATCTTTTTTATAGACCGAGTCACTGGTGATTCCTGCTTTAATTTTAGCTTGTAAGCAGGAATCAGGAGGATAGAGTTATGCTTGGATATACCAAAGGGAGGGAGAGGGAGAGATTTGTACGCATCTCTGTGTGTGGATCTAGAATTTTTTTCCCTCTGGTTGCACTTTAACATTTTGATAGAAATTTGGTAGAACTGATTTAAGTTTCCCTGCATTAAAGTCTCTGGCCACTAGGAGAGATCAAGACATTTTGCAGGAGAATGCTCGGCTATCTGTCTGCCAATTGAAGCTCAACAGAAGTTGGGTGATGCAACAGGACAACGACCCAAAACACAGAAGTAAATCAACAACAGAACGGCTTCAACAGAAGAAAATATGCCTTCTGTAGTGGTCCAGTCAGAGTCCTGACCTCAACCCGATTGAGATGCTGTGTCATGACCTCAAGAGAGCAGTTCACACCAGACATCCCAAGAATATTGCTGAACTGAAACAGTTTTGTAAAGAGGAATGGTCCAAAATTCCTCCTGACTGTTGTGCAGGTCTGATCCACAACGACAGAAAACATTTGGTTGAGGTTATTGCTGCCAAACCAGTTATTAAATTGAAGGGTTCACATACTTTTCCCACCCTGCACTGTGAATGTTTACACAGTGTGTTCAATAAATACATGAAAACGTAGAATTGTTTGTGTGTTATTAGTTGAAGCAGACTGTGTTTGTATACTGTTGTGACCTAGATGAAGATCAGATCTAATTTTATGACCAATTTATGCAGAAGTCCAGGTATTTCCACAGGGTTCACAAACCTTTTCTTGCCGCTGTAGATAGACTAGTCGCTTTGCATTTGGAACTATGACCATTTCTATCCTCACCAAAGCTCTCCTCTCTCCTCTCCAGTCAACACCATTATTCAAAGTCAAACTGACACACTGTGCTAATACTTTTCTGAAAGCCAACAGTTATAATGCATTGTAAGACGTTTAAATACACATATGTGTGCCATATAGCAGACGTTTTTACGACTTACAGTTGCGTATGGTTGGTCACAGGAAACAAACCCACTATCCTCTACCAACAGAGCTACAGAAGAGCACAAGTCACAGAAGAAGTTTTCCCATCTTTAAGACATCTCATTACTGGTCTGAACCAGGGTCCCATCTTTAAGATATCTCATTACTGGTCTGAACCAGGGTCCCATCTTTAAGACATCTCATTACTGGTCTGAACCAGGGCCCCATCTTTCAGACATCTCATTACTGGTCTGAACCAGGGTCCCATCTTTAAGACATCTCATTACTGGTCTGAACCAGGGTCCCATCTTTAAGACATCTCATTACTGGTCTGAACCAGGGTCCCATCTTTAAGATATCTCATTACTGGTCTGAACCAGGGTCCCATCTTTAAGACATCTCATTACTGGTCTGAACCAGGGTCCCATCTTTAAGACATCTCATTACTGGTCTGAACCAGGGTCCCATCTTTAAGACATCTCATTACTGGTCTGAACCAGGGTCCCATCTTTAAGACATCTCATTACTGGTCTGAACCAGGGTCCCATCTTTAAGACATCTCATTACTGGTCTGAACCAGGGCCCCATCTTTAAGACAACTCATTACTGGTCTGAACCAGGGCCCCATCTTTAAGACATCTCATTACTGGTCTGAACCAGGGTCCCATCTTTAAGACATCTCATTACTGGTCTGAACCAGGGTCCCATCTTTAAGACATCTCATTACTGGTCTGAACCAGGGTCCCATCTTTAAGATATCTCATTACTGGTCTGAACCAGGGTCCCATCTTTAAGATATCTCATTACTGGTCTGAACCAGGGTCCCATCTTTAAGACATCTCATTACTGGTCTGAACCAGATATCTTAAAGATGGGACCCTGGTTCAGACCAGTAATGAGATATCTTAAAGACGGGACGTCTTTAAGATATCTCATTACTGGTCTGAACCAGGGTCCCATCTTTAAGATATCTCATTACTGGTCTGAACCAGGGTCCCATCTTTAAGACATCTCATTACTGGTCTGAACCAGGGTCCCATCTTTAAGACATCTCATTACTGGTCTGAACCAGGGTCCCATCTTTAAGACATCTCATTACTGGTCTGAACCAGGGTCCCATCTTTAAGACATCTCATTACTGGTCTGAACCAGGGTCCCATCTTTAAGACATCTCATTACTGGTCTGAACCAGGGTCCCATCTTTAAGACATCTCATTACTGGTCTGAACCAGGGTCCCATCTTTAAGATATCTCATTACTGGTCTGAACCAGGGTCCCATCTTTAAGATATCTCATTACTGGTCTGAACCAGGGTCCCATCTTTAAGACATCTCATTACTGGTCTGAACCAGGGTCCCATCTTTAAGATATCTCATTACTGGTCTGAACCAGGGTCCCATCTTTAAGACATCTCATTACTGGTCTGAACCAGGGTCCCATCTTTAAGACATCTCATTACTGGTCTGAACCAGGGTCCCATCTTTAAGACAACTCATTACTGGTCTGAACCAGGGCAGTAGCCAGGTGGATTTAGAGGAGATTTGGGGGGGGATGAGTGACACTGATATCAATCATCACCAATTGAACCTACACACACCTTATCCCTTATCCAGTATCCCCATGTCACACACACACACACACACACACACACACACACACACACACACACACACACACACACACACACACACACACACACACACACACACACACACACACACACACACACACACACACACACACACCACCTTAAACCATGGCCTGAACCAAACCTTATCGAGCAGCTCCATCTCAACCCCTGGCTGCTCCCACCATTGATCCCAGGACGCAGGACCTGTTCTGGCTCTGGGCTGGGCTTGTACTTTAGGGGACCTTAAAGCTCTGTAAAATGGCTAATCTGAAATAAATACATCCGATGGAAAGCTGCTATTCAGCTGGCAGGTATTAGAGTGCTGGCTGGCTGGCTGGCTGGCTGGCTGGCTGGCTGGCTGGCTGGCTGGCTGGCTGGCTGTCTGGCTGACTGGCTGGCTGGCTGGCTGGCTGGAGAAGGGGAGGATGCGTCAGGATGGTTTTTGGAGGGATAACAGAATGCCCTGTTTTCCCTCCAACTCCTCTCCTCTTCCCAGGCAGCTGTCGAGGAAATAGCCTTTTGTCTCTCCTCCATCCTCCCCTCGTTATATTGTCATTGTCATGCTTCAATCCCTCTCTCGTTTCCTTGTCACACGTCTACAGATGTAGGATCTTAATTTGATCACTTTTGTTTTCTGAGGATTTTCCTGCAAAACAGAAAATGCAAACTTGTAGTGTATTCATGGTTCAAAACGACATCTAAAGTCAGTAACAGTTATTTTTCTCCAATAATTATAATATACACAATAATAAACATTTCCTGCTGCTGCAGGATTATTGTACTTCTGTAGCAAACTGGCTCAAATTAAGGTCCTACACCCTCTGTCCCTCGTTGCATTTTCATCCTTCCATCCCTCGTTGCATTTTCATCCATCCTTCCATCCCCCTGCCCCTCGTTGCATTTTCATCCTTCCATCCCTCATTGCATTTTCATCCTTCCATCCCTCTGTCCCTCGTTGCATTTTCATCCATCCATCCCTCTGTCCCTCGTTGCATTTTCATCCTTCCATCCCTCTGTCCCTCGTTGCATTTTCATCCTTCCATCCCTCTGTCCCTCGTTGCATTTTCATCCATCCATCCCTCTGTCCCTCGTTGCATTTTCATCCTTCCATCCCTCTGTCCCTTGTTGCATTTTCATCCATCCATCCCTTGTTGCATTTTCATCCTTCCATCCCTTGTTGCATTTTCATCCTTCCATCCCTCTGTCCCTCGTTGCATTTTCATCCTTCCATCCCTCTGTCCCTCGTTGCATTTTCATCCTTCCATCCATCTGTCCCTCGTTGCATTTTCATCCATCTGTCCCTCGTTGCATTTTCAGCCTTCCATCCCTCGTTGCATTTTCATCCATCCATCCCTCTGTCCCTCGTTTCATTTTCATCCTTCCATCCCTCTGTCCCTCGATGCATTTTCAGCCTTCCATCCCTCGTTGCATTTTCATCTGTCAATCCCTCATTGCATTTTCATCCTTCCATCCCTCGTTGCATTTTCATCCATCCATCCCTCGTTGCACTTTCATCCTTCCATCCCTCATTGCATTTTCATCATTCTATCCCTCTGTTCCTCGTAGCATTTTCCTCCATTCATCCCTCTGTCCCTCGATGCATTTTCATCCTTCCATCACTCGTAACATTTCCATCCCTCCTTTCATTGCTGTGTTTTCACAGCTGTAACGAGCTGCTTGCTCTTTTACATCACAACTGTTTAGTAGTCCGAAGAGACACACAGACATGATCTAAGGCACTGCATTTCAGTGTAGTCCGAAGAGAAACACAGACATGATCTAAGGCACTGCATTTCAGTGTAGTCCGAAGAGACACACAGACATGATCTAAGGCACTGCATTTCACTGTAGTCCGAAGAGACACACAGACATGATCTAAGGCACTGCATTTCAGTGTAGTCTGAAGAGACACACAGACATGATCTAAGGCACTGTATTTCACTGTAGTCCGAAGAGACACACAGACATGATCTAAGGCACTGCATTTCACTGTAGTCCGAAGAGACACACAGACATGATCTAAGGCACTGTATTTCACTGTAGTCCAAAGACACACACATAAACCCATATTTATGTTTATTTATTTTCCATTTGCACATTGTTACAACACTGTATATAGACATAATATGGCATTTGTAATGTCTTCATTCTTTTGGAACTTCTGTGAGTGTAATGTTTACTGTTCATTTTGATTGTTTAATTCACTTTAGTTTATTATCTATTTCACTTGCTTTGGCAATGTTAACACATGTTTCCCATTCCAATAAAGTTGCTTAGATTGAAATTCAATTGAGAGAAAGATTTAATTCCAGAGAGAGTTGTGTTTCAATATGACAGGTGGAGGAAGTCAGATGCTGCTGTAACACCAGTCAGAGTCCTTCTAGCTGCGTTCAGACGTCTCTCTGGCAGATGTCTCCCTTCTCTTCTCCATTCAGTTTTTCTAATCCTGTCTGAGAGCCTATCTGAGATGTCAGGCTTCTTCCTAAATTGGCTGCAGTTCTTAGTGATTGATTAAAGTAGTGTAACCCAGCTTTATCAGACAGACCTTCGCGCCCTACCCCTGCCAGCTCTATTAGGTAATGCATCCCTTTGTCATTGAAACAGTTGCACCACGAGGTACTGGGACTTCTCTTTTTGTTTACTGTCTGTCCATCACACAAGGATCCATTTCATATTCCTCCTTGTGTGTGGAGAAAAGGAGACGAGGAGAAGAGGAGATGTGGAGAAGAGGGTAGATGGAGATGAGGAGACGTGGAGAAGAGGAGATGAGGAGAAGAGGGTATATGGAGATGAGGAGACGTGGAGAAGAGGAGAAGAGGGGATGAGGAGAAGAGGAGATGAGGAGAAGAGGAGATGTGGAGAAGAGGGTATATGGAGATGAGGAGACGTGGAGAAGAGGAGAAGAGGAGATGAGGAGACATGGAGAAGAGGAGATGAGGAGAAGAGGAGACGTGGAGATGTGGAGAAGAGGGTATATGGAGATGAGGAGACGTGGAGAAGAGGAGAAGAGGGGATGAGGAGAAGAGGAGACGTGGAGAAGAGGAGACGAGGAGAAGAGGAGAAGTGGAGAAGAGGGTATATGGAGATGAGGAGACGTGGAGAAGAGGAGAAGAGGAGATGAGGAGAAGAGGAGAAGAGGAGATGAGGAGGAGGGGAGACGTGGAGATGTGGAGAAGAGGGTATATGGAGATGAGGAGACGTGGAGAAGAGGAGATGTGGAGAAGAGGGTATATGGAGATGAGGAGACGTGGAGAAGAGGAGAAGAGGAGATGAGGAAAATGGAGAAGAGGAAAAGAGGAGATGAGGAGAAGAGGAGACGTGGAGATGTGGAGAAGAGGGCATATGGAGATGAGGAGACGTGGAGAAGAGGAGAAGAGGAGACGAGGAGAAGAGGAGACGAGGAGAAGAGGAGATGTGGAGAAGAGGAGACGAGGAGATGAGGAGACGTGGAGAAGAGGAGACATGGAGAAGAGAAGATGAGGAGACGTGGAGAAGAGGAGAAGAGGAGACGAGGAGACGTGGAGAAGAGGAGACATGGAGAAGAGGAGAAGAGGAGATGAGGAGACGTGGAGAAGAGGAGATGAGGAGACGTGGAGAAGAGGAGAAGAGGAGACGAGGAGAAGAGGAGACGAGGAGAAGAGAAGATGTGGAGAAGAGGAGACGAGGAGACGAGGAGACGTGGAGAAGAGGAGACATGGAGAAGAGGAGACATGGAGAAGAGGAGACATGGAGAAAAGGAGATGTGGAGAAATTGAGAAGAGGAGACGTGGAGAAGAGGAGACATGGAGAAGAGGAGACATGGAGAAGAGGAGAAGAGGAGACGAGGAGAAGTGGGGATATGGAGAAGAGGAGAAGAGGAGATGTGGAGAAGAGGAGAAGAGGAGATGTGGAGAAGAGGAGATGAGGAGAAGAGGAGACTAGGAGAAGAGGGGATATCGAGAAGAGGAGACGAGGAGAAGAGGAGACGAGGAGAAGAGGAGACGAGGAGAAGAGGGGATATGGAGAAGAGGAGAAGAGGAGACGTGGAGAAGAGGAGAAGAGCAGACGTGGAGAAGAGAGGATGTGGAGAAGAGGAGACGAGGAGAAGTTGAGATGTGGAGAAGAGGAGACGAGGAGACGAGGAGATGTGGAGAAGAGGAGACAAGGAGCAGAATGCTCAGTCTTATCTCTCTGTGTGTGGTAGCACAGCTGGCTTCAGATCAAACACAGAGAGACTGAAGCTCACAAAGACACCGAGCTAACGACCAGGCTGGAATTCACAGCACTTTATGTTTTAATATCCCACCCTTGACTTTGTACTGAGAAAACAGAGGAGAGGAGAGAAGAGGAGGGGAGGGGACAGGAGAAGAGAGAAGAGGAGGGGAGGGGACAGGAGAGGAGAGAACAGGAGGGAAGGGGACAGGAGAGGAGAGAAGACGAGGGGACATGAGAGGAGAGAACAGAGGGAAGGGGAGAAGAGAGGAGAGAACAGGAGGGGAGGGGACAGGAGAGGAGAGGAGAGAACAGGGGGGAAGGGGACAGGAGAGGAGAGAACAGGAGGTGAGGGGACAGGAGAGTAAAGAACAGGAGGGAAGGGGACAGGGGAGGAGAGAACAGGAAGGGACAGGAGAGGAGAGAACAGGAGGGGAGGGGACAGGAGAGAAGAGGAGGGGAGGGGACAGGAGAGGAGAGAACAGGAGGGGACAGGAGAGGAGAGAACAGGAGGGTAGGGGACAGGAGAGAAGAGGAGGGGAGGGGACAGGAGAGGAGAGAACAGGAGGGGACAGGAGAGGAGAGAACAGGAGGGGAGGGGACAGGAGAGAAGAGGAGGGGAGGGGACAGGAGAGGAGAGAACAGGAGGGAAGGGGGCAGGAGAGAACAGGAGGGGAGGGGACAGGAGAGGAGAGAACAGGAGGGGACAGGAGAGGAGGGAACAGGAGGGAAGGGGACAGGAGAGAAGAGGAGGGGAGGGGACAGGAGATGAGAGAACAGGAGGGGAGGGGACAGGAGAGGAGAGAACAGGAGGGGACAGGAGAGGAGAGAACAGGATGGAAAGGGACAGGAGAGGAGAGAAGAGGAGGGGAGGGGACAGGAGAGGAGAGAAGAGGAGGGGACAGGAGAGGAGAGAAGAGGAGGGGACAGGAGAGAACAGGAGGGAAGGGGACAGGAGAGGAGAGAACAGGAGGGGAGGGGACAGGAGAGGAGAGAAGAGGAGGGGACAGGAGAGGAGAGGAGAGGAGAGAAGAGGAGGGGACAGGAGAGGGAAGGAAACAGAGGACAGGAGAGGGGAAGGGAGAGGAGGAGAGGAGGGGAGGAAACAGAGGACTAGTGAGGGGAGCGGAGGAGAGGTCGACCTATGGTTATTGCTGACGCCTGAGTCCTGGTTGTGCTAGCACTTAGGCTTGTCTTGGTCTCTTTGCAGGTCATTATTCATACACACACACACACACACACACACACACACACACACTCTGTAATGACCAGGACACACACAGACGGTACTATAAACTAAACCACTGCAGTCCTATTGAGGTCATCCAGGGGTTAATTGCCAAGTGCCACGCACAGAGACAACACCTCCTCCCTTAACAAGTCCACACAGGTAGTAATGTTGATGTTCTGGTTGGTTGTTCTACTGGCTGTCTCTACAGGTGAAACACACAGGAAGTAATGTTAATGTTCTGGTTGGTTGTTCTACTGGCTGTCTCTACAGGTGAAACACACAGGTAGTAATGTTAATGTTATGGTTGGTTGTTCTACTGGCTGTCTCTACAGGTGAAACACACAGGTAGTAATGTTAATGTTCTGGTAGGTTGTTCTACTTCCTGTCTCTACAGGTGAAACACACAGGAAGTAATGTTATGGTTGGTTGTTCTACTGGCTGTCTCTACAGGTGAAACACACAGGAAGTAATGTTAATGTTATGGTTGGTTGTTCTACTGGCTGTCTCTACAGGTGAAACACACAGGAAGTCATGTTAATGTTATGGTTGGTTGTTCTACTTCCTGTCTCTACAGGTGAAACACACAGGTAGTAATGTTCTGGTTGGTTGTTCTACTTCCTGTCTCTACAGGTGAAACACACAGGTAGTAATGTTAACGTTATGGTTGGTTGTTCTACTTCCTGTCTCTACAGGTGAAACACACATTTAGTAATGTTAATGGATTATAGTTTAGAGTTATTTATAGCTTATAGTTTATAGTTATTTATAGTTTATAGTTTAGAGTTATTTATAGCTTATAGTTTATAGTTATTTATAGTTTATAGTTTTCATACTCTGGCAGTGTAGGAGAACATGAAGCTAGCTCTGACTCAACCTCTTTCTGAGTCCTCTCTAGGACAGATCTGTCTGTGACGACCGGTCTCTATGGCCAGCCGGTCCTCTCTAGGACAGATCTGTCTGTGACGACCGGTCTCTATGGCCAGCCGGTCCTCTCTAGGACAGATCTGTCTGTGACGACCGGTCTCTATGGCCAGCCGGTCCTCTCTAGGACAGATCTGTCTGTGACGACCGGTCTCTATGGCCAGCCGGTCCTCTCTAGGACAGATCTGTCTGTGACGACCGGTCTCTATGGCCAGCCGATCCTCTCTAGGACAGATCTGTCTGTGACGACCGGTCTCTATGGCCAGCCGATCCTCTCTAGGACAGATCTGTCTGTGACGACCGGTCTCTAAGGCCAGCCGATCCTCTCTGGGACAGATCTGTCTGTGACGACCGGTCTCTATGGCCAGCCGATCCTCTCTGGGACAGATCTGTCTGTGACGACCGGTCTCTAAGGCCAGCCGGTCCTCTCTAGGACAGATCTGTCTGTGACGACTGGTCTCTATGGCCAGCCGATCCTCTCTGGGACAGATCTGTCTGTGACGACCGGTCTCTAAGGCCAGCCGGTCCTATCTAGGACAGATCTGTCTGTGACGACCGGTCTCTAAGGCCAGCCGGTCCTCTCTAGGACAGATCTGTCTGTGACGACCGGTCTCTATGGCCAGCCGATCCTCTCTGGGACAGATCTGTCTGTGACGACCGGTCTCTAAGGCCAGCCGGTCCTCTCTAGGACAGATCTGTCTGTGACGACCGGTCTCTAAGGCCAGCCGGTCCTCTCTGGGACAGATCTGTCTGTGACGACCGGTCTCTATGGCCAGGCTGTCCTCTCTGGGTAGCCAGATCTGTCTGTGATGACAGGTCTCTATGGCCAGGTTGTCCTCTCTGGGTAGCCAGATCTGTCTGTGACGGCCAGGCTCTATGGCCAGGCTGTGATCATGGAGTTTTCTATCAGTCATAGTGGTCAGATACTGTCCATGTACTGTCTGTTTAGAGCCAAATAGCACTGAGGTTTACTTGGCTTTTTTCTGGTGTCTTTCCAAAAGTTGATGTGATATCTCTCTCTCTCTCTCTCTCTCTCCCTCTCCCTCTCTCTCTCTCTCTCTCTCTCTTTCTGAAGTGAAGTAGTACATCCAGATACTAACAACAGACTTGTCCGTGATCCTCAGAGCCGTAGTTTAAACCCACCTCAATTCCTGTCCTCAACACCCTTGCGCGCTGCCAGCCTACTAGATGGTACCAGGCACTCAGGTTGCCCCTAGTGGACGGTACTGAATGCATCTCCCTACTAGATGGTACCAGGCACTCAGGTTGCCCCTAGTGGACGGTACTGAATGCATCTCCCTACTAGATGGTACCAGGCACTCAGGTGGACGGTACTGAATGCATCTCCCTACTAGATGGTACCAGGCACTCAGGTTGCCCCTAGTGGATGGTACTGAATGCATCTCCCTACTAGATGGTACCAGGCACTCAGGTTTCCCCTAGTGGACGGTATTGAATGCATCTCCCTACTAGATGGTACCAGGCACTCTGGTTGCCCCTAGTGGACGGTACTGAATGCATTTCCCTACTAGATGGTACCAGGCACTCAGGTTGCCCCTAGTGGACGGTACTGAAGGCATCTCCTTACTAGATGGTACCAGGCACTCAGGTTGCCCCTAGTGGACGGTACTGAATGCATCTCCCTACTAGATGGTACCAGGCACTCTGGTTGCCCCTAGTGGACGGTACTGAATGCATTTCCCTACTAGATGGTACCAGGCACTCAGGTTGCCCCTAGTGGACGGTACTGAAGGAATCTCCTTACTAGATGGTACCAGGCACTCAGGTTGCCCCTAGTGGACGGTACTGAAGGCATCTCACTACTAGATGGTAACAGTGCTCACCGTTTTTCCTAGTGGACAGTACTGAAGCCATCTCACTACTAGATGGGAACAGTGCTCACCGCTGCCCCTAGTGGACAGTATTGGAGGCATCTCCTGACATCCTGGGGATCTGGACAAACGTCTACCACTGAAGTGGATCTGGTGTGACCTGGCTCAGTATACCCAAACACTCACATGCAATGGATGGACGCACACACAGAAAAACACACATGCAAGTACACACAGAAACACACGCACACACACATTCACACAGACTAATATATTCCCCACAAACTCACTTCCCCAAATACATCTACTGATCAATACTCAGAAACGACATGAGCAGTGGGTTGAATAGCAATTCAAGTTTATCAAAATATTACATCATAATTTTACATTTCCCCTATAAGTGAAATAACCCCAACACTATCACAACCCAGTACAACTACTGCATAATGTAACAGGATGTGTCCCAAATGGCTGCCTATTCCTTATGGCCTCTGGTTAAAAGTAGTGCACGATATAGTGTGCCCTTACGGAACGCAGACATGGTCTCCCTACATCTGTGTGTTACGTTGGTCGAGCCTGAACTAGCTAGAAGTCATATCGCATCAGTTCTTACATCAAATGTAACTAGAGGGAATATGATTTATTCATTCTGCTGTTGACATCCAAACCGTGCCCTAAACGGAGACACTTTCAACACTATTCCTCTGTGGCCTGCCAGCCCAGCCTGCCTCCTGTCTGCCTCCTGCCTGCCTCCTGCCTGCCCCCTGCCTGCCCCCTGCCTGCCTCCTGCCTGCCCCCTGCCTGCCTCCTGCCTGCCCCCTGCCTGCCTCCTGCCTGCCTCCTGCCTGCCTCCTGCCTGCCCAGCCTGCCTCATGCCTGCCTCCTGCCTGCCTCCTGCCTGCCCCCTGCCTGCCCCCTGCCTGCCCCCTGCCTGCCTCCTGCCTGCCTCCTGCCTGCCCAGCCTGCCTCATGCCTGCCTCCTGCCAGCCCAGCCTGCCTCCTGCCTGCTTCCTGCTAGCCCAGCCTGCCTCATGCCTGCCTCCTGCCAGAACAGGAGGGAAGGGGACAGGAGAGGAGAGAACAGGAGGGGAGGGGACAGGAGAGGAGAGAAGAGGAGGGGACAGGAGAGGAGAGGAGAGGAGAGAAGAGGAGGGGACAGGAGAGGGAAGGAAACAGAGGACAGGAGAGGGGAAGGGAGAGGAGGAGAGGAGGGGAGGAAACAGAGGACTAGTGAGGGGAGCGGAGGAGAGGTCGACCTATGGTTATTGCTGACGCCTGAGTCCTGGTTGTGCTAGCACTTAGGCTTGTCTTGGTCTCTTTGCAGGTCATTATTCATACACACACACACACACACACACACACACACACACACTCTGTAATGACCAGGACACACACAGACGGTACTATAAACTAAACCACTGCAGTCCTATTGAGGTCATCCAGGGGTTAATTGCCAAGTGCCACGCACAGAGACAACACCTCCTCCCTTAACAAGTCCACACAGGTAGTAATGTTGATGTTCTGGTTGGTTGTTCTACTGGCTGTCTCTACAGGTGAAACACACAGGAAGTAATGTTAATGTTCTGGTTGGTTGTTCTACTGGCTGTCTCTACAGGTGAAACACACAGGTAGTAATGTTAATGTTATGGTTGGTTGTTCTACTGGCTGTCTCTACAGGTGAAACACACAGGTAGTAATGTTAATGTTCTGGTAGGTTGTTCTACTTCCTGTCTCTACAGGTGAAACACACAGGAAGTAATGTTATGGTTGGTTGTTCTACTGGCTGTCTCTACAGGTGAAACACACAGGAAGTAATGTTAATGTTATGGTTGGTTGTTCTACTGGCTGTCTCTACAGGTGAAACACACAGGAAGTCATGTTAATGTTATGGTTGGTTGTTCTACTTCCTGTCTCTACAGGTGAAACACACAGGTAGTAATGTTCTGGTTGGTTGTTCTACTTCCTGTCTCTACAGGTGAAACACACAGGTAGTAATGTTAACGTTATGGTTGGTTGTTCTACTTCCTGTCTCTACAGGTGAAACACACATTTAGTAATGTTAATGGATTATAGTTTAGAGTTATTTATAGCTTATAGTTTATAGTTATTTATAGTTTATAGTTTAGAGTTATTTATAGCTTATAGTTTATAGTTATTTATAGTTTATAGTTTTCATACTCTGGCAGTGTAGGAGAACATGAAGCTAGCTCTGACTCAACCTCTTTCTGAGTCCTCTCTAGGACAGATCTGTCTGTGACGACCGGTCTCTATGGCCAGCCGGTCCTCTCTAGGACAGATCTGTCTGTGACGACCGGTCTCTATGGCCAGCCGGTCCTCTCTAGGACAGATCTGTCTGTGACGACCGGTCTCTATGGCCAGCCGGTCCTCTCTAGGACAGATCTGTCTGTGACGACCGGTCTCTATGGCCAGCCGGTCCTCTCTAGGACAGATCTGTCTGTGACGACCGGTCTCTATGGCCAGCCGATCCTCTCTAGGACAGATCTGTCTGTGACGACCGGTCTCTATGGCCAGCCGATCCTCTCTAGGACAGATCTGTCTGTGACGACCGGTCTCTAAGGCCAGCCGATCCTCTCTGGGACAGATCTGTCTGTGACGACCGGTCTCTATGGCCAGCCGATCCTCTCTGGGACAGATCTGTCTGTGACGACCGGTCTCTAAGGCCAGCCGGTCCTCTCTAGGACAGATCTGTCTGTGACGACTGGTCTCTATGGCCAGCCGATCCTCTCTGGGACAGATCTGTCTGTGACGACCGGTCTCTAAGGCCAGCCGGTCCTATCTAGGACAGATCTGTCTGTGACGACCGGTCTCTAAGGCCAGCCGGTCCTCTCTAGGACAGATCTGTCTGTGACGACCGGTCTCTATGGCCAGCCGATCCTCTCTGGGACAGATCTGTCTGTGACGACCGGTCTCTAAGGCCAGCCGGTCCTCTCTAGGACAGATCTGTCTGTGACGACCGGTCTCTAAGGCCAGCCGGTCCTCTCTGGGACAGATCTGTCTGTGACGACCGGTCTCTATGGCCAGGCTGTCCTCTCTGGGTAGCCAGATCTGTCTGTGATGACAGGTCTCTATGGCCAGGTTGTCCTCTCTGGGTAGCCAGATCTGTCTGTGACGGCCAGGCTCTATGGCCAGGCTGTGATCATGGAGTTTTCTATCAGTCATAGTGGTCAGATACTGTCCATGTACTGTCTGTTTAGAGCCAAATAGCACTGAGGTTTACTTGGCTTTTTTCTGGTGTCTTTCCAAAAGTTGATGTGATATCTCTCTCTCTCTCTCTCTCTCTCCCTCTCCCTCTCTCTCTCTCTCTCTCTCTCTTTCTGAAGTGAAGTAGTACATCCAGATACTAACAACAGACTTGTCCGTGATCCTCAGAGCCGTAGTTTAAACCCACCTCAATTCCTGTCCTCAACACCCTTGCGCGCTGCCAGCCTACTAGATGGTACCAGGCACTCAGGTTGCCCCTAGTGGACGGTACTGAATGCATCTCCCTACTAGATGGTACCAGGCACTCAGGTTGCCCCTAGTGGACGGTACTGAATGCATCTCCCTACTAGATGGTACCAGGCACTCAGGTGGACGGTACTGAATGCATCTCCCTACTAGATGGTACCAGGCACTCAGGTTGCCCCTAGTGGATGGTACTGAATGCATCTCCCTACTAGATGGTACCAGGCACTCAGGTTTCCCCTAGTGGACGGTATTGAATGCATCTCCCTACTAGATGGTACCAGGCACTCTGGTTGCCCCTAGTGGACGGTACTGAATGCATTTCCCTACTAGATGGTACCAGGCACTCAGGTTGCCCCTAGTGGACGGTACTGAAGGCATCTCCTTACTAGATGGTACCAGGCACTCAGGTTGCCCCTAGTGGACGGTACTGAATGCATCTCCCTACTAGATGGTACCAGGCACTCTGGTTGCCCCTAGTGGACGGTACTGAATGCATTTCCCTACTAGATGGTACCAGGCACTCAGGTTGCCCCTAGTGGACGGTACTGAAGGAATCTCCTTACTAGATGGTACCAGGCACTCAGGTTGCCCCTAGTGGACGGTACTGAAGGCATCTCACTACTAGATGGTAACAGTGCTCACCGTTTTTCCTAGTGGACAGTACTGAAGCCATCTCACTACTAGATGGGAACAGTGCTCACCGCTGCCCCTAGTGGACAGTATTGGAGGCATCTCCTGACATCCTGGGGATCTGGACAAACGTCTACCACTGAAGTGGATCTGGTGTGACCTGGCTCAGTATACCCAAACACTCACATGCAATGGATGGACGCACACACAGAAAAACACACATGCAAGTACACACAGAAACACACGCACACACACATTCACACAGACTAATATATTCCCCACAAACTCACTTCCCCAAATACATCTACTGATCAATACTCAGAAACGACATGAGCAGTGGGTTGAATAGCAATTCAAGTTTATCAAAATATTACATCATAATTTTACATTTCCCCTATAAGTGAAATAACCCCAACACTATCACAACCCAGTACAACTACTGCATAATGTAACAGGATGTGTCCCAAATGGCTGCCTATTCCTTATGGCCTCTGGTTAAAAGTAGTGCACGATATAGTGTGCCCTTACGGAACGCAGACATGGTCTCCCTACATCTGTGTGTTACGTTGGTCGAGCCTGAACTAGCTAGAAGTCATATCGCATCAGTTCTTACATCAAATGTAACTAGAGGGAATATGATTTATTCATTCTGCTGTTGACATCCAAACCGTGCCCTAAACGGAGACACTTTCAACACTATTCCTCTGTGGCCTGCCAGCCCAGCCTGCCTCCTGTCTGCCTCCTGCCTGCCTCCTGCCTGCCCCCTGCCTGCCCCCTGCCTGCCTCCTGCCTGCCCCCTGCCTGCCTCCTGCCTGCCCCCTGCCTGCCTCCTGCCTGCCTCCTGCCTGCCTCCTGCCTGCCTCCTGCCTGCCCAGCCTGCCTCATGCCTGCCTCCTGCCTGCCTCCTGCCTGCCCCCTGCCTGCCCCCTGCCTGCCCCCTGCCTGCCTCCTGCCTGCCTCCTGCCTGCCCAGCCTGCCTCATGCCTGCCTCCTGCCAGCCCAGCCTGCCTCCTGCCTGCTTCCTGCTAGCCCAGCCTGCCTCATGCCTGCCTCCTGCCAGCCCAGCCTGCCTCCTGTCTGCCTCCTGCCAGCCCAGCCTGCCTCATGCCTGCCTCCTGCTAGCCCAGCCTGCCTCCTGCCTGCTTCCTGCTAGCCCAGCCTGCCTCATGCCTGCCTCCTGCCAGCCCAGCCTGCCTCCTGTCTGCCTCCTGCCAGCCCAGCCTGCCTCATGCCTGCCTCCTGCCAGCCCAGCCTGCCTCCTGTCTGCCTCCTGCCAGCCCAGCCTGCCTCATGCCTGCCTCCTGCCAGCCCAGTCTGCCTCCTGCCAACCCTGCCTGCCTCATGCCTGCCTCCTGCCAGCCCAGCCTGCCTCCTGTCTGCCTCCTGCCAGCCCAGCCTGCCTCATGCCTGCCTCCTGCCAGCCCAGCCTGCCTCCTGCCAACCCTGCCTGCCTCATGCCTGCCTCCTGCCAGCCCAGCCTGCCTCCTGTCTGCCTCCTGCCAGCCCAGTCTGCCTCCTGTCTGCCTCCTGCCAGCCCAGTCTGCCTCCTGCCAACCCTGCCTGCCTCATGCCTGCCTCCTGCCAGCCCAGCCTGCCTCCTGTCTGCCTCCTGCCAGCCCAGTCTGCCTCCTGTCTGCCTCCTGCTAGCCCAGCCTGCCTCATGCCTGCCTCCTGCCAGCCCAGTCTGCCTCCTGTCTGCCTCCTGCCAGCCCAGTCTGCCTCCTGCCTGCCTTCTGTCTGCCTCCTGCCAGCCCAGCCTGCCTCCTGCCAGCTCAGCCTGCCTCCTGCCTGCCTGCCTCCTGCCAGCCCAGCCTGCCTCCTGCCAGCCCAGTCTGCCTCCTGTTTGCCTCCTGCCAGCCCTGCCTGCCTCCTGTTTGCCTCATGCCAGCCCAGCCTGCCTCCTGCCAGCCCAGTCTGCCTCCTGCCTGCTTCCTGCTAGCCCAGCCTGCCTCATGCCAGCCCAGTCTGCCTCCTGCCTGCCTCCTGCCTGCTTCCTGCCTGCCTCCTGCCAGCCCAGCCTGCCTCCTGCCAGCCCAGCCTGCCTCCTGACAGCCCAGCCTGCCTCCTGCCAGCCCAGCCTGCCTCCTGCCAGCCCAGTCTGCCTCCTGCCTGCCTCCTGCCTGCCTCCTGCTAGCCCAGCCTGCCTCCTACCTGCCTCCTGTCAGCCCAGTCTGCCTCCTGCCTGCCTCCTGCCAGCCCAGTCTGCGTCCTGCCTGCCTAACTCCTGCCTGCTTCCTGCCAACCTAGCCTGCCTCCTGCCAACCCAGCCTGCCTCCTGCCAACCCAGCCTGCCTCCTGCCTGCCTCTTGCCAACCCAGCATGCCTCCTGCCAACCCAGCCTGCCTCCTGCCAACCCAGCCTGCCTCCTGCCAACCCAGCCTGCCTCCTGCCTGCCTCTTGCCAGTGCAGTCTGCCTCCTGCCAGCGCAGTCTGCCTCCTGCCTGTCTCCCATCATGCTGGTGTGGTTGACTGGCTGTTGCTATCAAAACAAAAGTGCTCCGCTTGGAGAGAAAACACTTTGGAAGTGTCACAAATAGCACCCTATTCCCTATAAAGTGCACTACTTCTGACCAGAGCCCTGTGGGAGGCAGTATAAAGGGAATATGGTACTGTCTGGGACCCTGCCACTGTGATGTGTTTCCTTTCAGCAGGGCTGAAAATAAAAGAGGAGAACAGAGGAATTATACCAGGAGACATGTTGATGTGTTGTTGTGGAGCCCCAGAGCTAGCTAGCACAACAATGAACCTGTTAACAGCATAACACACACATGGGGTGTGTGTGTGTGTGTGTGTGTACTACTGTATGGAGCCATGATGTGCCTACGAGGTCCAGCAACACTTATATTCAGACAGCAAACACTGTGGCACCAACCCAAGTGGTAACCTATTCCCTATAAAGTGCACTAATGACAAGAGCAGTAGGAGCAGTAGGGGCCCTGGCCATAAGTAGTGCATAGGGAATAGGTGGCACTTGGGACCCTGCCTGTCTACTGGCATTGGGACTCTGCCTGTCACCTACCGCTATTATTTACCCCTGTGGAGGAAAACACAGGCTAGCACAAAAAGAGGGCCGTGTGTACTATGTGTGTGTGGAATGTGTGTCATTGTGTGTGTTTGTGTGTGTGTGTTGTGAGTGTACATCTCTGTGTGTGTGTGTGTGTGTGTGTGTGTGTGTGTGTGTGTGTGTGTGTGTGTGTGTGTGTGTGTGTGTGTGTGTGTGTGTGTGCGTGCGTGCGTGCTTGTGTGTGCTGTCTGTTGCATATTTTATGAGTAACAGGAAATAAACTGCTGAGGTAAATCTAGTTGAAATTTCTTTCAACAGTATGAAATACGGATATTATTTAAGGTGTGTGAGTTACCTCAGTATGAACCATGGATATTATTTAAGGTGTGTGAGTTACCTCAGCAGTATGAAACATGGATATTATTTAAGGTGTGTGAGTTACCTCAGTATGAAACATGGATATTATTTAAGGTGTGTGAGTTACCTCAGTATGAAACATGGATATTATTTAAGGTGTGTGAGTTACCTCAGTATGAAACATGGATATTATTTAAGGTGTGTGAGTTACCTCAGTATGAACCATGGATATTATTTAAGGTGTGTGAGTTACCTCAGCAGTATGAAACATGGATATTATTTAAGGTGTGTGAGTTACCTCAGTATGAAACATGGATATTATTGAAGGTGTGTGAGTTACCTCAGTATGAAACATGGATATTATTTAAGGTGTGTGAGTTACCTCAGTATGAACCATGGATATTATTTAAGGTGTGTGATTTACCTCAGTATGAAACATGGATATTATTTAAGGTGTGTGATTTACCTCAGCAGTATGAAACATGGATATTATTTAAGGTGTGTGAGTTACCTCAGTATGAAACATGGATATTATTTAAGGTGTGTGATTTACCTCAGTATGAAACATGGATATTATTTAAGGTGTGTGAGTTACCTCAGTATGAAACATGGATATTATTTAAGGTGTGTGAGTTACCTCAGCAGTATGAAACATGGATATTATTTAAGGTGTGTGATTTACCTCAGTATGAACCATGGATATTATTTAAGGTGTGTGAGTTACCTCAGCAGTATGAAACATGGATATTATTTAAGGTGTGTGAGTTACCTCAGTATGAAACATGGATATTATTTAAGGTGTGTGAGTTACCTCAGTATGAAACATGGATATTATTTAAGGTGTGTGAGTTACCTCAGCAGTATGAAACATGGATATTATTTAAGGTGTGTGAGTTACCTCAGTATGAACCATGGATATTATTTAAGGTGTGTGAGTTACCTCAGCAGTATGAAACATGGATATTATTTAAGGTGTGTGAGTTACCTCAGTATGAAACATGGATATTATTGAAGGTGTGTGAGTTACCTCAGTATGAAACATGGATATTATTTAAGGTGTGTGAGTTACCTCAGTATGAAACATGGATATTATTGAAGGTGTGTGAGTTACCTCAGTATGAAACATGGATATTATTTAAGGTGTGTGAGTTACCTCAGTATGAAACATGGATATTATTTAAGGTGTGTGATTTACCTCAGCAGTATGAAACATGGATATTATTTAAGGTGTGTGAGTTACCTCAGCAGTATGAAACATGGATATTATTTAAGGTGTGTGAGTTACCTCAGTATGAACCATGGATATTATTTAAGGTGTGTGATTTACCTCAGTATGAAACATGGATATTATTTAAGGTGTGTGAGTTACCTCAGTATGAAACATGGATATTATTTAAGGTGTGTGATTTACCTCAGTATGAAACATGGATATTATTTAAGGTGTGTGATTTACCTCAGTATGAAACATGGATATTATTTAAGGTGTGTGATTTACCTCAGTATGAAACATGGATATTATTTAAGGTGTGTGATTTACCTCAGTATGAAACATGGATATTATTTAAGGTGTGTGAGTTACCTCAGCAGTATGAAACATGGATATTATTTAAGGTGTGTGATTTACCTCAGTATGAAACATGGATATTATTTAAGGTGTGTGAGTTACCTCAGCAGTATGAAACATGGATATTATTTAAGGTGTGTGAGTTACCTCAGCAGTATGAAACATGGATATTATTTAAGGTGTGTGATTTACAGACTAGAAATGATTTACCGTTGCTGTTCCTCTTTATTCTAAGACCTTTTCTACATATTGAACAACATATAATGCAACAAAATACACTTCCTCTCAGCACCGTTTGGGCCTCACACCTGGAATCGATGCTAGACTTCAGTTATAGTAACAACCATAATGAGATAGAGAAGAATAATCTAGACTTCAGTTATAGTAACTACCATAATGAGATAGAGAAGAATAATCTAGACTTCAGTTATAGTAACTACCATAATGAGATAGAGAAGAATAATCTAGACTTCAGTTATAGTAACTACCATAATGAGATAGAGAAGAATAATCTAGACTTCAGTTATAGTAACTACCATAATGAGATAGAGAAGAATAATCTAGACTTCAGTTATAGTAACTACCATAATGAGATAGAGAAGAATAATCTAGACTTCAGTTATAGTAACTACCATAATGAGATAGAGAAGAATAATCTAGACTTCAGTTATAGTAACTACCATAATGAGATAGAGAAGAATAATCTAGACTTCAGATATAGTAACAACCATAATGAGATAGAGAAGAATAATCTAGACTTCAGTTGTGTTATAGTAACAACCATAATGAGATAGAGAAGAATAATCTAGACTTCAGTTGTGTTATAGTAACAACCATCATGAGATAGAGAAGAATAATCTAGACTTCAGTTGTGTTATAGTAACAACCATAATGAGATAGAGAAGAATAATCTAGACTTCAGTTATAGTAACTACCATAATGAGATAGAGAAGGATAATCTAGACTTCAGTTGTGTTATAGTAACAACCATAATGAGATAGAGAAGAATAATCTAGACTTCAGTTGTGTTATAGTAACAACCATAATGAGATAGAGAAGAATAATCTAGACTTCAGTTATAGTAACTACCATAATGAGATAGAGAAGGATAATCTAGACTTCAGTTGTGTTATAGTAACAACCATAATGAGATAGAGAAGGATCATCTAGACTTCAGTTATAGTAACTACCATCATGAGATAGAGAAGGATAATCTAGACTTCAGTTGTGTTATAGTAACAACCATAATGAGATAGAGAAGGATCATCTAGACTTCAGTTATAGTAACTACCATCATGAGATAGAGAAGGATAATCTAGACTTCAGTTGTGTTATAGTAACTACCATAATGAGATAGAGAAGAATAATCTAGACTAAATCTTTCATTTACCGGCCCAAAATAATCTCAAATCTAAACACAGAAGCCTCTGTAATATAGATGTTCTTAGCAGATCATCTATACTCTCTGAGAGAGACGATCTATACTCTCTGAGAGAGACGATCTATACTCTCTGAGAGAGACGATCTATACTCTCTGAGAGAGACGATCTATACTCTCTGAGAGAGACGATCTATAATCTTTCAATACCACACACTGTTACTACTGGACACAAAAGTTGTATCCTAAATGGCACCCTATTTATTTCATAGCGTAGTGCACTATAAAGGGAATTGGGTGCCATTTGGGATGTGTCATGTATACTAACTAACATGGAATGAAGGTGGGTAAAGCCTCCAATCAACAGAGAGCTTTGGTGTTTAGAACTGATCATTTTTACAAGATGATTATTGATGACAATACAATCGCTACAAGGGTCATAGTCTCTCAGAGTAACAGCCTTTAGTACAATACAATCACTACAAGGGTCATAGTCTCTCAGAGTAACAGCCTTTAGTACAATACAATCACTACAAGGGTCATAGTCTCTCAGAGTAACAGCCTTTAGTACAATACAATCACTACACGGGTCATAGACTCTCAGAGTAACAGCCTTTAGTACAATACAATCACTACAAGGGTCATAGTATCTCATAGTAACAGCCTTTAGTACAATACAATCACTACAAGGGTCATAGACTCTCATAGTAACAGCCTTTAGTACAATACAATCACCACAAGGGTCATAGTCTCTCATCATCACAGCCTTTAGTACAATACAAGCACTACAAGGGTCATAGTCTCTCATAGTAACAGCCTTTAGTACAATACAATCACTACAAGGGTCATAGACTCTCATAGTAACAGCCTTTAGTACAATACAATCACCACAAGGGTCATAGTCTCTCATCATCACAGCCTTTAGTACAATACAATCACTACAAGGGTCATGGTGGTGTTACTAGGGATATAGTGTATGTGAGGTAACTGAAAATGGATGACACTGTTTCTCTGGTAGAGTAAGTCCTACTAGGCTTGGGGGGCATACCGTATACAGTGTACCGTGCACCGGGGTAATTGGAAATAGCCACGGGATAGTTTTTCGAAACCGTCAATACCGCTGAAACTATTTCTTATAAATCCAGTCCAGCTGGGTATTATTGACAGTAGGTCATGGTGTATATTGAAAGTCAACTGTGTTTTTTTTGCTTCAATAGAGTGATCAGGGACGTGCAACTACAGTTTTTCATCACAGAAAATACATCAGTACAAGACATTCAGCAGAAAACAGCTTCATTTTCATCAGGTGACAACAGACGTGCAACGTTATTTGGCTGGCAGCCACACAAGTAAATGATCTTACAATGAAAAAGCAAGGTATTTTTTTGCAAAAACGATGCATGGTCATCATATTTCTAATGTTTATCATAAAAAGAATTGTCATGCCGTTGGCCTGGGGGTAGGTTTAAAAATACCTCTTACTCTCTTTTTCCTCTCTCTACCCTACTGATGTGAAATTTGAAAAACCCTTGGTTAACATAGAGATTCTGGGAACATCAGAAGGTGGGGGGAAATGAACTATATTCTGGTAATCCGACCAATTGAACATATGCGGTGGTACTTAATGAATATGATGTCAGTTCGGTAGTCATCTGAGACATTCTCATCAATGATAGGATGACAGAAAACTCTACAGTGGAAAGTCTGCACATTGTAGATATCGGATTCACATGGAATTGTTGTTCAATTTAAATGTTTGAATATGAAATACAATTATTGGTGAAGAGATGAAATGTAATTTTAGCTTCCAAATGAGAGCTTTGGGTTCTCATAAGGTTAGGGTTCTGCTCAATCAGTGGCCCGCCCCTGTGAAGAGACATGGGTTCTAAAACTTTTCAGACACACCCTTCTCGCTCCACTATATATAGCCTTGACGAAAATGTAACCTGTTTATTCGGAAGATAACAGCTCTATAAATATTATTTTGTGGTGCCCGACTCTCTTGATAATTACATTTACATGATTAGCTCAATCAGGTAATATTAATTACAGAGAAAGGATTTTATAGAATAGCATGTCATATCACTTAATCCGGCATAGCCAAAGACACGACAGAATGTAGTTTAAAATTAATCTTGTGTAACCGATGTGAAATGGCTAGCTAGTTAGCGGTGGTGCGCGCTCTGAAGTAGTTGTTCCCCTTGCTCTGCAAGGACCGCGGCTCTTGTGGCGCGATGGGTAACGATTCTTCGAGGGTGACTGTTGTTGATGTGTGCAGAGGGTCCCTGGTTCAAGCCCGGAGTGAGGGAACGGACGAATGTTATACTGTTACACTTGCATTTTACCAGAGAAAAGTAGTCGGGCTACACCAAGAAAAGTACCAGAGAACAGTAGCTCCACATCAGTCTGTCTGCTGATAGAATGATGGAGAACAGCAGCTCCACATCAGAGTGCTGTCTGCTGATAGAATGATGGAGAACAGTAGCTCCACATCAGTCTGTCTGCTGATAGAATGATGGAGAACAGCAGCTCCACATCAGAGTGCTGTCTGCTGATAGAATGATGGAGAACAGTAGCTCCACATCAGTCTGTCTGCTGATAGAATGATGGAGAACAGCAGCTCCACATCAGAGTGCTGTCTGCTGATAGAATGATGGAGAACAGTAGCTCCACATCAGTCTGTCTGCTGATAGAATGATGGAGAACAGCAGCTCCACATCAGAGTGCTGTCTGCTGATAGAATGATGGAGAACAGTAGCTCCACATCAGTCTGTCTGCTGATAGAATGATGGAGAACAGCAGCTCCACATCAGAGTGCTGTCTGCTGATAGAATGATGGAGAACAGTAGCTCCACATCAGTCTGTCTGCTGATAGAATGATGGAGAACAGTAGCTCCACATCAGTCTGTCTGCTGATAGAATGATGGAGAACAGTAGCTCCACATCAGTCTGTCTGCTGATAGAATGATGGAGAACAGCAGCTCCACATCAGAGTGTTGTCTGCTGATAGAATGATGGAGAACAGTAGCTCCACATCAGTCAGAGTGCTGTCTGCTGATAGAATGATGGAGAACAGTAGCTCCACATCAGTCAGAGTGCTGTCTGCTGATAGAATGATGGAGAACAGTAGCTCCACATCAGTCAGAGTGCTGTCGGCTGATAGAATGATGGAGAACAGTAGCTCCACATCAGTCAGAGTGCTGTCTGCTGATAGAATGATGGAGAACAGTAGCTCCACAAATTTGCTATTACTTGTTTGCTATACTTGTTTGCTATTACTTGTTTGCTATTACTTGTTTGCTATACTTGTTTGCTATACTTGTTTGCTATACTTGTTTGCTATACTTGTTTGCTATACTTGTTTGCTATACTTGTTTGCTATTACTTGTTTGCTATACTTGTTTGCTATACTTGTTTGCTATTACTTGTTTGCTATACTTGTTTGCTATACTTGTTTGCTATACTTGTTTGCTATACTTGTTTGCTATACTTGTTTGCTATACTTGTTTGCTATACTTGTTTGCTATTACTTGTTTGCTATACTTGTTTGCTATACTTGTTTGCTATTACTTGTTTGCTATACTTGTTTGCTATACTTGTTTGCTATACTTGTTTGCTATACTTGTTTGCTATTACTTGTTTGCTATACTTGTTTGCTATACTTGTTTGCTATACTTGTTTGCTATACTTGTTTGCTATACTTGTTTGCTATACTTGTTTGCTATACTTGTTTGCTATTACTTGTTTGCTATACTTGTTTGCTATACTTGTTTGCTATTACTTGTTTGCTATACTTGTTTGCTATTACTTGTTTGCTATTACTTGTTTGCTATACTTGTTTGCTATACTTGTTTGCTATTACTTGTGCAATTTTTTTTTGCATTCTGGTAATAGTTGTTTTTTTTGTGTATTTTTTGTGTGTATTTATAGCACCCCC
Source organism: Oncorhynchus mykiss (assembly GCF_057628025.1). NCBI lineage: Eukaryota > Metazoa > Chordata > Actinopteri > Salmoniformes > Salmonidae > Oncorhynchus > Oncorhynchus mykiss. Next base: position 11,011,284 of record NC_143046.1, on the reverse strand, counting down.
GTGTTTACTGAAGAACTGATGACCTGATGAACTGATGACCTGATGAACTGATGAACCGATGAACTGATGAACCGATGAACTGATGAACTGATGAACCAATGAACCGATGAACTGATGAACCAATGAACTGGGTAAATCGGGTTAGTACAGTGCCTCTGTACCAATGTTAGTGTTCGGCGTCATAACAGATGGCACCCAATTCCCTACATAGTGCAGCCCAATGATCCCAAATGTAATATATTAACTAGTTAGCATCCTATTGATGAATTTTATGGCCCAAAAAGCTGTGATAAACACAGTGAATATAATCTAGGCCTTACAAGAGGTTGTTGGCACCTTCATTCGGGAGGACGGGCTCATGGTAATGGTTGGAGCTGAATAGGTGGAATGGTATCAAATACATTTGTTCTGTTCCAGCCATTATTACGAGCCGTCCTCCCATCAGCAGCCTCCACTGGTGATCCTACCTGTTAGGGTAACTTGGGGTAACTGCCACCTGGGGTAATACACCCCCAGCCTGTACTTCTACCAGAGACCACTTTTTTCCCAAAAGTTTTTTCCCAAAACATTCTCCCAGGTTACCACTACTCTCCCTCAACTAAAAATGTAATCCGTCTCATCACAACGTTTTAAGTCACTCCCCAAAAAGGATTGAGATAAAGTGACATTTACCCCGTGTTACCCTACAATTGACCAGGTTTACATTTAGCCCCACTCTCCCCTATGCACTCACTGTGAATTGTGGAGCAGTATTGTGCTTAACCATGACGCTGCTCAAAACTCTGGGTTTAAAATGGTGTAGTTCACACATATTTAGGAGTTGAGAAATAAATTGAGCAGAAATGGAAAGCTGGGAACACCCTCATTTTAACAAAGGCCATTAAAACTGCTGTTTTCCCCGCAATTGCAAAGATTGTTGTGCATCGACTGCATGTCAGAATGCAGGTTTCCCTCAATATGGAACTCGTAACTTGAATGCGCCCCCCGAGAGGACTATTTCTCTTGCATAGAACAAACACACAAGTCGACTAGGTAAATAAATGTTCTACTATGGTACTATGGGGTTGTCAGATTCTTATATTCATTACTCGTTTTGTTTGCAGAGAAAAAGTCAACGTAGAATGTTCTAGCATCTTCTAAATGCACCTTGACAGAAATATATTTTTGTATTTTTCTGGCATGACGGCCATGATTTAGCTGTGGCGCAGCTCCATTGTTGAATGAGTGCAGCGGAAACACTGATTTTTTAAATATATTTATTTTACCATTATTTAACCAGGCAAGTCAGTTAAGAACACATTCTTATTTTCAATGACGGCCTGGGAACAGTGGGTTAACTGCCTGTTCAGGGTTCAGAACAACAGATTTGTACCTTGTCAGCTCAGGGGTTTGAACTTGCAATCTTCCGGTTACTAGTCCAACACTCTAACCACTAGGCTACCCTACTACTTTCATTGGTCAGAAGAATTCTACATGTGTTGCAGCTGTTCTGAGGGTTTTGTAACAGTTGTTGAGAATCGTCGACGTGAGGAGAAAAGTGAGCCACAGAGACAAAAAGGTTATGTCCCAAATGGCAGCTTTCCTTTATAGTGCACTACTTTTAAAGGGAATAGGGTGTCATTTGGGACATAAACAAAAGCAGCAGAAAGCAGCATCTCCCTGGGGAAATATGTCACATTTCCAACAGTCTTTAGTAATAACGTGCACAATCCATGCTAGTCCTCTTCCTGCCTCAGATACACACAGCAGGGGAACAAAGAGAGAGATACACTTTATTGGGACTGTTCTGTACTTCCCCTCTTCTTCTTCGTCACCATTCTGAAGACTGGCCAACTGAAATGTTCTGTCACATCCAAGATCACAGTGTCGATACTAGGGATGGGAATTTCCAGGGACCTCACGATACCATATTATCACGAAACTTAGGTGCCGATATGTGTTGCGATTCTCACGATTCTCACAGTTCTATATGTATTGCGATTCGATACTGCGATTTTATTGTGATTCCATGTTCCTAACACATTGCTCACTATATCTGTCTGTTGCAGAGAGAAGAGAGAGATGTGAGACAATGAGTTTTGATCAGTCATGGAAACAAAAGTGCTGAAAACACGTTGCCTCACTATTTAAAAGGAAGATGGAGAACAAACTACAGGATGAAAAATAAGGCCATGTAATCAAATCCAACTGGAATCAAAAGACCATGTAATCAAATCCAACTGGCATCAAAAGGCCATGTAATCAAATCCAACTGGCATCAAAAGGCCATGTAATCAAATCCAACTGGCATCAAAAGGCCATGTAATCAAATCCAACTGGCATCAAAAGGCCAGGCAATCAAATCCAACTGGCATCAAAAGGCCAGGCAATCAAATCCAACTGGCATCAAAAGGCCATGTAATCAAATCCAACTGGCATCAAAAGGCCATGTAATCAAATCCAACTGGCATCAAAAGGCCATGTAATCAAATCCAACTGGCATCAAAAGGCCATGTAATCAAATCCAACTGGCATCAAAAGGCCATGTAATCAAATCCAACTGGCATCAAAAGGCCAGGCAATCAAAAAAGCTGCACCAACGACAGGTGATAACGATGACAGGTGATAACGATGACAGGTGATAACGATGACAGGTGATAATGATGACAGGTGATAACGATGACAGGTGATAACGAGGACAGGTGATAACGATGACAGGTGATAACGATGACAGGTGATAATGATGACAGGTGATAATGATGACAGGTGATAATTACGACAGGTGATAATGATGACAGGTGATAATGATGAGAGGGCTGCTGGTTTCTTGTTTTGATAGTTTGCTTCGGAGTTGGGAAATTCTTTGTGATCTCTCACTGCATGAAATACACACAGATCAGACCCTGGAATGAAAGAGTCTCCGATTGAAAGAGAATAGACGATGAGAATGTCAGTCATTTCCACAAGTGTCAGAATCTGTTGAATCATTTAGTAATATCTCATCCGCCGGCATTGAAATTGGACAGAATGGAGAAAAAAACATGAAAATGCTACCTACCTGACTTAACAGACCTGAGATTGGTGCATAGCAACGCAGTGATTCAATTCAACAGCATTTGCATTCAATTCACAGTATCTGGTGTCAATGTACAAGAGATCCAAATGAGAAGGTAGAGCTGCAGCGAGATGTCCATCCGTAGCATGAATCAAAACAACTTGGCAGGATATAGCTGTTTGACAGGCTTTTCCCACCTGGTCTCTAAGTCCCTCTTGTCACAAGGTTGATCCAGGGCTTTACCTTTCTCCAACCTACTCATTTTCCTCTTCGTACATCTCAATCTTCCTCTTCATACGTCCTTCTGTCTTGTCCTCACTGCTCCATTCTTTACTGGCACCTACGTGTCTATCCTACAGTATTACTCCACTCTAGAGAGAACTGACCCGGTCCCACCTACGTGTCTATCCTACAGTATTACTTCACTCTAGAGAGAACTGACCCGGTCGCACCTACGTGTCTATCCTACAGTATTACTTCACTCTAGAGAGAACTGACCCGGTCGCACCTACGTGTCTATCCTACAGTATTACTTCACTCTAGAGAGAACTGACCCGGTCGCACCTACGTGTCTATCCTACAGTATTACTTCACTCTAGAGAGAACTGACCCGGTCGCACCTACGTGTCTATCCTACAGTATTACTTCACTCTAGAGAGAACTGACCCGGTCGCACCTACGTGTCTATCCTACAGTATTACTCCACTCTTCACTCTAGAGTGAACTGACCAGCTCGCACCTACGTGTCTATCCTACAGTATTACATCACTCTAGAGTGAACTGACCAGCTCCCACCTACGTGTCTATCCTACAGTATTACATCACTCTAGAGTGAACTGACCAGCTCCCACCTACGTGTCTATCCTACAGTATTACATCACTCTAGAGTGAACTGACCAGCTCCCACCTACGTGTCTATCCTACAGTATTACATCACTCTAGAGTGAACTGACCAGCTCCCACCTACGTGTCTATCCTACAGTATTACATCACTCTTCACTCTAGAGTGAACTGACCAGTTATATTATGTCATTATTCACCTGTAGTCTAGAGTGAACTGACCAGTTATATTATGTCATTATTCACCTGTAGTCTAGAGTGAACTGACCAGATCTATTATGTCATTATTCACCTGTAGTCTAGAGTGAACTGACCAGATCTAATATGTCATTATTCACCTGTAGTCTAGAGTGAACTGACCAGATCTAATATGTCATTATTCACCTGTAGTCTAGAGTGAACTGACCAGATCTAATATGTCATTATTCACCTGTAGTCTAGAGTGAACTGACCAGATCTATTATGTCATTATTCACCCGTAGTCTAGAGTGAACTGACCAGATCTATTATGTCATTATTCACCTGTAGTCTAGAGTGAACTGACCAGTTCCATTATGTCATTATTCACGCGTAGTCTAGAGTGAACTGACCAGATCTATTATGTCATTATTCACCTGTAGTCTAGAGTGAACTGACCAGTTATATTATGTCATTATTCACCTGTAGTCTAGAGTGAACTGATGGTTCGATTATGTCATTATTCACCTGTAGTCTAGAGTGAACTGACCAGATCTATTATGTCATTATTCACCCGTAGTCTAGAGTGAACTGATGGTTCCTGCAGTCTGGCAGATATGGTCTCATGTGAACTTATAGTTCCTACAGGGAAGCAAAGAGGTGTCTGTCTTGGCCTGTCTCTGCCTGGAGAGAGGTGTCTGTCTTGGCCGGTCTCCGCCTGGAGAGAGGTGTCTGTCTTGGCCGGTCTCTGCCTGGAGAAAGGTGTCTGTCTTGGCCGGTCTCTGCCTGGAGAGAGGTGTCTGCCTTGTTCGGTCTCTACCTGGAGAGAGGTGTGTGTCTTGGCCTGTCTCTGCCTGGAGAGAGGTGTGTGTCTTGGCCTGTCTCTGACTGGAGAGAGGTGTCTGTCTTGGCCTGTCTCTGCCTGGAGAGAGGTGTCTGTCTTGTCCTGTCTATTGGGGAAATTGCAGAGTGAATGTCTGTCACATTTCTTCAGGGTTCTTGCACATGGACCTAGAGGTTGGACATGCGTAAAATAAATAGATAATTTTTCCCAAGCTTTGCTTTCTGTGTGTTACTGTCGGGAATTGTGTATTTTCTTATGCATCCAGTGGGCAGTTTTCTCAAATCTTCTTAAAGGATGGAGAAACTGCTCTGGGATCTTTAATGACACGATTATGTCCACCCACATCATAGGAGACAGATTCAAACAAAATGCTCCTAAAAAAGATCCCAAGGACACACAGGTGTGATGCTGCAAGGGCAGTACCATGGGGAGTCTAACTGATGGTTTCAGTCTGCTGGATACTCATCTCCTCCCCTAACCTATTCTGTCCTCTCCTCCCCTCCCACTCTTCCTCCTCTCCCCCCTCCTCCCCTCCTCCTCTCCCCCTTCCCCTCCCCTTCCATTCCCTCCTTTCCTTTCCTCTCCTCCCCTCTTCCTCCTCTCCTCCCTCCCTTCCCCCTATCCTCCACCCGTCTCGTCTCCCCTCCTCTCATCTCCTGCCTCTCCTTCCTCTCCTTCCTCTCCTCCCCTGCCCTCCCCCTATCCCCCACCTCTCATCCCCTTCCCCTCCCCTCCCCTTCCTCTCCTCTCTCCTTTCCTCTCCTCTGCCATTTAATTTCCTCTCTTCTCCTTCCTTTTCCTCTCATCTTTCCTCTCCTCCACCCCCCTCATCTCTTCTCTCCTCTCCTCCACCCCCCTCCTCTCTTCTCTTAACTCCTCCTCCCCCTCCCCTCCACTTCCCCTCCCCTTCCTCTCCTCTCATCTTTCCTCTCCTCCACCCCCCTCCCCTCCCCTTCCTCTCCCCTCCCCTTCCTCTCCTCTCCTCTCTCCTTTCCTCTCCTCCACCCCCTCCTCTCCTCTTCTCTCTCCTCTCCTCTCTCCTTTCCCCTCCCCTCTCCTCTCCTCCACCCCCTCCTCTCTCCTCTCCTGCTCCTCCTCCTCTCTTCTCTCCTCTCCTCCACCCCCTCCTCTCCTTTCTCCTCTCCTTTCTCCTTTCCTCTCCCCTCTCCTCTCCTCTACCCCCCTCCTCTCTCCTCTCCTGCTCCCCCTCCTCTCTTCTCTCCTCTCCTCCCCCCTCCTCTCTCCTCTCCTCCTCCCCCTCCTCTCTTCTCTCATCTCCTCCACCCCCCTCCTCTCTCCTCTCCTCCTCCCCCTCCTCTCTTCTCTCATCTCCTCCTCCCCCTCCTCTCCCCTCTCCTCTCCTCCACCCCCCTCCTCTCTCCTCTCCTGCTCCCCCTCCTCTCTTCTCTCCTCTCCTCTCCTCCACCCCCCTCCTCTCTCCTCTCCTCCTCCCCCTCCTCTCTTCTCTCATCTCCTACACCCCCCTCCCCTTCCTCTCCCCTCCCCTTCCTCTCCCCTCCTCTCTCCTTTCCTCTCCTCCACCCCCTCCTCTCCTCTCTCCTCTCCTCTGTCCTTTCCCCTCCCCTCTCCTCTCCTCCACCCCCTCCTCTCTCCTCTCCTGCTCCCCCTCCTCTCTTCTCTCCTCTCCTCCACCCCCTCCTCTCCTTTCTCCTCTCCTCTCTCCTTTCCTCTCCCCTCTCCTCTCCTCTACCCCCCTCCTCTCTCCTCTCCTGCTCCCCTCCTCTCTTCTCTCCTCTCCTCCCCCCTCCTCTCTCCTCTCCTCCTCCCCCTCCGCTCTTCTCTCATCTCCTCCACCCCCCTCCTCTCTCCTCTCCTCCTCCCCTTCCTCTCTTCTCTCATCTCCTCCTCCTCCTCCCCCTCCTATCCCCTCTCCTCTCCTCCACCCCCCTCCTCTCTCCTCTCCTGCTCCCCCTCCTCTCTTCTCTCCTCACCTCCACCCCCCTCCTCTCTCCTCTCCTCCTCCCCCTCCTCTCTTCTCTCATCTCCTCCACCCCCGTCCTCTCTCCTCTCCTCCTCCCCCTCCTCTCTTCTCTCATCTCCTCCTCCCCCTTCTCTCTTCTCTCCTCTCCTCCACCCCCCTCCTCACTCCTCTCCTCCTCCTCCTCCTCCTCTCTTCTCTCCTCTCCTCCTCCCCCTCCTCTCCCTCCTCTCTTCTCTCCTCTCCTCTACCCCACTCCTCTCTCCTCTCCTCCTCCCCCTCCTCTCTTCTCTTCTCTCCTCTCCTCCACCCCCCTCCTCTCCTCCTCCCCCTCCTCTCTTCTCTCCTCTCCTCCTCCCCCTCTTCTCTTCACTCCTCTACTCCATACCCCTCCTCTCTCTTCTCCTATCCTCCTCTCTCCTCTCCAACCATTGTAACATTGACCCACAGTCCCCTTAGAAGGGTAGAATTCCACCATGCTGCTATTTCTGTGATGACCCACATTCTCAGGTGGAGCCGGATCCAAACTAATGCGATGAGCTGCAGTAGTAATACTCCATGATAGCCCAATGCTAAATGATAGCCTAATACTTCATGATAAACTAATGCTTAATGATAGCTTAATGCTTAATGATAGTCTAATACTTAATGATAGCTTAATACTTAATGATAAACTCATGCTTAATGTTAGCCGAATACTTAATGATAGCTTAATGCTTAATGATAGCTTAATACTTAATGATAGCCTAATACTTCATGATAGCCTAATACTTAATGATAACCTAATACTTAATGATAGCCTAATACTTCATGATAGCCTAATACTTAATGATAACCTAATACTTCATGATAGCCTAATACTTAATGATAACCTGATACTTAATGATAGCCTAATACTTAATGATAACCTAATACTTAATGATAGCCTAATACTTCATGATAGCCTAATACTTAATGATAACCTGATACTTAATGATAGCCTAATACTTAATGATAACCTAATACTTAATGATAGCCTAATACTTAATGATAGCCTAATACTTAATGATAACCTAATACTTCATGATAGCCTAATACTTAATGATAACCTAATACTTCATGATAGCCTAATACTTAATGATAGCCTGATACTTCATGATAGCCTAATACTTAATGATAGCCTAATACTTAATGATAACCTAATACTTCATGATAGCCTAATACTTCACGATAGCCTAATACTTAATGATAACCTAATACTTCATGATAGCCTAATACTTCATGGTAGCCTAATACTTAATGATAGCCTAATACTTCATGATAGCCTAATACTTCATGGTAGCCTAATACTTAATGATAGCCTAATACTTCATGATAGCCTAATACCTAATACTTTATGATAGCCTAATACTTCATGGTAGCCTAATACTTAATGATAACCTAATACTTTATGATAGCCTAATACTTCATGGTAGCCTAATACTTAATGATAGCCTAATACTTCATGATAGCCTAATACTTCATGATAGCCTAATACTTAATGATAACCTAATACTTCATGATAGCCTAATACTTTTTTAGTTTTACCCCTTTTTCTCCCCAATTTCGTGGTATCCAATTGTTGTAGTAGCTACTATCTTGTCTCATCGCTACAACTCCCGTACGGGCTCGGGAGAGACGAAGGCTGAATGTCATGCGTCCTCCGATACACAACCCAACCAGCTGTACTGCTTCTTAACACAGCGCGCATCCAACCCGGAAGCCAGCCGCACCAATGTGTCGGAGGCTAGCGCGCACTGCGCCCGGCCCGCCACAGGAGTCGCTGGTGCGCGATGAGACGAGGAGATCCCTACCGACCAATCCCTCCCTAACCCGGACGACGGCCAATTGTGCGTCGCCCCACGGACCTCCCGGTCGCGGCCAGTTACGACAGAGCCTGGGCGCGAACCCAGGGACTCTGATGGCACAGCTGGCGCTGCAGTACCCTTAACCACTGCACCACCCGGGAGGCCATAGCCTAATACTTAATGATAGCCTAATACTTAATGATAGCCTAATACTTAACGATAGCCTAATACTTAACGATAGCCTAATACTTAATGATAGCCTAATACTTAATGATAGCCTAATACTTAATGATAGCCTAATACTTAATGATAGCCTAATACTTAATGATAGCCTAATACTTAATGATAGCATAATACTTAACGATAGCCTAATACTTAATGATAGCCTAATACTTAATGATAGCCTAATACTTAATGATAACCTGATACTTAATGATAGCCTAATACTTAATGATAGCCTAATACTTAATGATAGCCTAATACTTAATGATAGCCTAATACTTAATGATAGCCTAATACTTAATGATAGCCTAATACTTAATGATAACCTAATACTTAATGATAACCTAATACTTAATGATAGTGTCATGTACTGTCATGTTGTGTCTTGTTTCTGTCCTTTCCCTTCACCCTGTCTCCCTCTGCTGGTCGTTGTTAGGTTACCTTTTCTCCCCCTCTTTCCCCCAGCTGTGCCTTGTCTCCTCCTAACTACCTCGTCACCCCTTTTCCCACCTGTTCCCTTTTTCCCTCTGATTAGTCCTCTATATCTCTCTCTGTTTCTGCTCCTGTCTTTGTCGGATTCTTGTTTGTGTTGTTCATGCCTGAACCAGACTATCGTCATGTTTGCTGCAACCTTGTCCTGTCCTGTCGGAACCTGCCGGTCCATCTGAGCCTACGTTTTGTTTTGTTATTAAAGAAGCTCTGTTTACGTTAATTCGCTTTTGGGTCCTCATTCACGCACCGTAACAGAAGAATCCGACCAAGAATGGACCCAGCGACTTCGGATCCTCTCCACTCAGCCGTCGAGATCCAGGGAGCGATGCTAGGCAGACACAAGCAGGAATTGTCTGCTGCTCGACATGCCGTTGAGACCCTGGCCACCCAAGTCTCCAACCTCACAGAACAGGTTCACCATCTCCGCCTCGATCCACCGGCCACTTCCAGGGCTTTCGAATCTCCGGAGCCCAGAATCAATAACCCGCCGTGTTACTCTGGGGAGCCCACTGAATGCCGCTCGTTCCTCACCCAGTGTGATATTGTGTTTTCTCTCCAGCCCAACACTTACTCCAGGAGCACTGCTCGTGTCGCCTACGTCATATCTCTCCTTACTGGACGGGCTCGTGAGTGGGGCACGGCAATCTGGGAGGCAAGGGCTGAGTGTACTAACCAGTATCAGGACTTTAAGGAGGAGATGATACGGGTTTTTGATCGATCTGTTTTTGGGGAGGAGGCTTCCAGGGCCCTGTCTTCCCTATGTCAGGGTAATCGATCCATAACAGACTACTCTATTGAGTTTCGCACTCTTGCTGCCTCCAGTGGCTGGAACGAGCCGGCTTTGCTCGCTCGTTTTCTGGAGGGTCTCCGCGCAGAGGTAAAGGATGAGATTCTCTCCCGGGAGGTTCCTTCCAGCGTGGATTCCTTGATTGAACTCGCTATTCGCATTGAGCGACGGGTTGATCTTCGTCACCGAGCTCGTGGAAAGGAGCTCGCGTTCTCCGTTGCCCCCCTCTCCGCATCACTACCATCTTCCTCTGCCGGCTCGGGTGCTGAGCCTATGCAGCTGGGAGGTATCCGCATCTCGACTAAGGAGAGGGAACGGAGAATCACCAACCGCCTCTGTCTCTATTGCGGTTCTGCTGGTCATTTTGTCACTTCATGTCCAGTAAAAGCCAGAGCTCATCAGTAAGCGGAGGGCTACTGGTGAGCGCTACTACTCCTGTCTCTCCTTCAAGATCCTGCACTACCTTGTCGGTCCATCTACGCTGGACCGGTTCGTCAGCTTCCTGCAGTGCCTTAATAGACTCTGGGGCGGAGGGCTGTTTTATGGACGAGACCTGGGCTCGGGAACATGACATTCCTCTCAGACAGTTAAGGGAGTCCACGGCCTTGTTCGCCCTGGATGGTAGTCCTCTCCCCAGGATTCAGCGTGAGACGCTACCTTTAACCCTCACTGTTTCTGGTAATCATAGCGAAACCATTTCTTTTTTAATTTTTCGTTCACCTTTTACACCTGTTGTTTTGGGCCATCCCTGGCTAGTTTGTCATAATCCTTCCATTAATTGGTCTAGTAATTCTATCCTCTCCTGGAAAGTCTCTTGTCATGTGAAATGTTTAATGTCTGCTATCCCTCCTGTTTCCTCTGTCTCTTCTTCACAGGAGGAGCCTGGTGATTTGACAGGGGTGCCGGAGGAATATCACGATCTGCGCAAGGTGTTCAGTCGGTCCAGGGCCACCTCTCTTCCTCCACACCGGTCGTATGATTGTAGTATTGATCTCCTTCCGGGAACCACTCCCCCCCGGGGTAGACTATACTCTCTGTCGGCTCCCGAACGTAAGGCTCTCGAAGATTATTTGTCTGTAGCTCTTGCCGCCGGTACCATAGTCCCCTCCTCCTCTCCCGCCGGAGCGGGGTTTTTTTTTGTTAAGAAGAAGGACGGGTCCCTGCGCCCCTGCATAGATTATCGAGGGCTGAATGACATAACAGTGAAGAATCGTTATCCGCTTCCTCTTATGTCTTCAGCCTTCGAGATCCTGCAGGGAGCCAGGTTTTTCACTAAGTTGGACCTTCGTAACGCTTACCATCTCGTGCGCATCAGGGAGGGGGACGAGTGGAAGACGGCGTTTAACACTCCGTTAGGGCACTTTGAATACCGGGTTCTTCCTTTCGGCCTCGCTAACGCTCCAGCTGTCTTTCAGGCATTAGTCAATGATGTCCTGAGAGACATGCTGAACATCTTTGTTTTCGTTTACCTTGACGATATCCTGATTTTTTCACCGTCACTCCAGATTCATGTTCAGCACGTTCGACGTGTCCTCCAGCGCCTTTTAGAGAATTGTCTTTTTGTGAAGGCTGAGAAGTGCTCTTTTCATGCCTCCTCCGTCACATTTCTTGGTTCTGTTATTTCCGCTGAAGGCATTAAGATGGATCCCGCTAAGGTCCAAGCTGTCATTGATTGGCCCGTCCCTAAGTCACGCGTCGAGTTGCAGCGCTTTCTCGGCTTCGCGAACTTCTATCGTCGTTTCATCCGTAATTTCGGTCAGGTGGCAGCCCCTCTCACAGCCCTTACTTCTGTCAAGACGTGCTTTAAGTGGTCCGTTTCCGCCCAGGGAGCTTTTGATCTCCTCAAGAATCGTTTTACATCCGCACCTATCCTTGTTACACCTGACGTCTCTAGACAGTTCATTGTCGAGGTTGACGCGTCAGAGGTGGGCGTGGGAGCCATTCTTTCTCAGCGCTCCTTCTCTGACGACAAGGTCCACCCTTGCGCGTATTTTTCTCATCGCCTGTCGCCATCGGAACGTAACTATGATGTGGGAAACCGCGAACTGCTCGCCATCCGCTTAGCCCTAGGCGAATGGCGACAGTGGTTGGAGGGGGCGACCGTTCCTTTTGTCGTTTGGACTGACCATAGGAACCTTGAGTACATCCGTTCTGCCAAACGACTTAATGCGCGTCAGGCGCGCTGGGCGCTGTTTTTCGCTCGTTTCGAGTTCGTGATTTCTTATCGTCCGGGCTCTAAGAACACCAAGCCTGATGCTTTATCTCGTCTCTTCAGTTCTTCAGTAGCCTCCACTGACCCCGAGGGGATTCTCCCTGAGGGGCGTGTTGTCGGGTTGACTGTCTGGGGAATTGAGAGGCAGGTAAAGCAAGCACTCACTCAAACTCCGTCGCCGCGCGCTTGTCCCAGGAACCTTCTTTTCGTTCCCGTTCCTACTCGTCTGGCCGTTCTTCAGTGGGCTCACTCTGCCAAGTTAGCCGGCCACCCTGGCGTTCGGGGTACGCTTGCTTCCATTCGCCAGCGCTTTTGGTGGCCCACCCGGGAGCATGACACGCGTCGCTTCGTGGCTGCTTGTTCGGTCTGCGCGCAGACTAAGTCCGGTAACTCTCCTCCTGCCGGCCGTCTCAGGCCGCTTCCCATTCCCTCTCGACCGTGGTCTCACATCGCCTTAGATTTTGTCACCGGACTGCCTTCGTCAGCGGGGAAGACTGTTATTCTTACGGTTGTCGACAGGTTCTCTAAGGCGGCTCATTTTATTCCCCTTGCTAAGCTTCCTTCTGCTAAAGAGACGGCACAAATCATCATCGAGAATGTTTTCAGAATTCATGGCCTTCCGTCAGACGTCGTTTCGGACAGAGGTCCGCAATTCACGTCTCAATTTTGGAGGGAGTTTTGCCGTTTGATTGGGGCTTCCGTCAGTCTCTCTTCCGGCTTTCACCCCCAGTCTAACGGTCAAGCAGAACGGGCCAATCAGACTATTGGTCGCATCTTACGCAGTCTTTCTTTTCGCAACCCTGCGTCTTGGTCAGAACAGCTCCCCTGGGCAGAATACGCCCACAACTCGCTTCCTTCGTCTGCGACCGGGCTATCTCCTTTTCAGAGTAGCCTCGGGTACCAGCCTCCGCTGTTCTCATCTCAGTTCGCCGAGTCCAGCGTCCCCTCCGCTCAGGCTTTTGTCCAACGTTGCGAGCGCACCTGGAAGAGGGTCAGGTCTGCACTTTGCCGTTATAGGGCGCAGACTGTGAGGGCGGCTAATAAGCGTAGAACTAAGAGTCCTAGATATTGTCGCGGTCAGAGAGTTTGGCTCTCCACTCAGAACCTTCCCCTTAAGACCACTTCTCGCAAGTTGACCCCGCGGTTCATTGGTCCGTTCCGTATTTCTCGGATCATTAATCCTGTCGCAGTTCGACTTCTTCTTCCGCGATATCTTCGTCGCGTCCACCCGGTCTTCCATGTCTCCTGTGTCAAGCCCGTTCTTCGCGCCCCCGCTCGTCTTCCCCCCCCCCCCCCCATCCTTGTCGAGGGCGCACCCATCTACAGGGTCCGTAGGATTTTGGACATGCGTCCTCGGGGCCGTGGTCATCAGTACCTAGTAGATTGGGAGGGGTACGGTCCTGAGGAGAGGAGTTGGGTTCCCTCTCGGGACGTGCTGGACCGTGCGCTGATCGATGATTTCCTCCGTTGCCGCCAGGTTTCCTCCTCGAGTGCGCCAGGAGGCGCTCGGTGAGTGGGGGGGTACTGTCATGTACTGTCATGTTGTGTCTTGTTTCTGTCCTTTCCCTTCACCCTGTCTCCCTCTGCTGGTCGTTGTTAGGTTACCTTTTCTCCCCCTCTTTCCCCCAGCTGTGCCTTGTCTCCTCCTAACTACCTCGTCACCCCTTTTCCCACCTGTTCCCTTTTCCCTCTGATTAGTCCTCTATATCTCTCTCTGTTTCTGCTCCTGTCTTTGTCGGATTCTTGTTTGTGTTGTTCATGCCTGAACCAGACTATCGTCATGTTTGCTGCAACCTTGTCCTGTCCTGTCGGAACCTGCCGGTCCATCTGAGCCTACGTTTTGTTTTGTTATTAAAGAAGCTCTGTTTACGTTAATTCGCTTTTGGGTCCTCATTCACGCACCGTAACAGATAGCCTAATACTTAATGATAGCCTAATACTTAATGATAGCCTAATACTTAATGATAGCCTAATACTTAATGATAACCTAATACTTAATGATAGCCTAATACTTAATGATAGCCTAATACTTAATGATAACCTAATACTTAATGATAGCCTAATACTTAATGATAGCCTAATACTTAATGATAGCCTAATACTTAATGATAACCTAATACTTAATGATAGCCTAATACTTAATGATAGCCTAATACTTAATGATAACCTAATACTTAATGATAGCCTAATACTTAATGATAGCCTAATACTTAATGATAGCCTAATACTTAATGATAGCCTAATACTTAATGATAGCCTAATACTTAATGATAACCTAATACTTAATGATAGCCTAATACTTAATGATAGCCTAATACTTAATTATAGCCTAATACTTAATGATAACCTAATACTTAATGATAGCCTGATACTTCATGATAGCCTAATACTTAATGATAGCCTAATACTTAATGATAACCTAATACTTCATGATAGCCTAATACTTTTTTAGTTTTACCCCTTTTTCTCCTTTTTCGTGGTATCCAATTGTTGTAGTAGCTACTATCTTGTCTCATCGCTACAACTCCCGTACGGGCTCGGGAGAGACGAAGGCTGAATGTCATGCGTCCTCCGATACACAACCCAACCAGCTGTACTGCTTCTTAACACAGCGCGCATCCAACTCGGAAGCCAGCCGCACCAATGTGTCGGAGGCTAGCGCGCACTGCGCCCGGCCCGCCACAGGAGTCGCTGGTGCGCGATGAGACGAGGAGATCCCTACCGACCAATCCCTCCCTAACCCGGACGACGGCCAATTGTGCGTCGCCCCACGGACCTCCCGGTCGAGGCCAGTTACGATAGAGCCTGGGCGCGAACCCAGGGACTCTGATGGCACAGCTGGCGCTGCAGTACCCTTAACCACTGCACCACCCGGGAGGCCATAGCCTAATACTTAATGATAGCCTAATACTTAATGATAGCCTAATACTTAATGATAGCCTAATACTTAATGATAGCCTAATACTTAATGATAGCCTAATACTTAATGATAGCCTAATACTTAATGATAGCCTAATACTTAATGATAGCCTAATACTTAATGATAGCCTAATACTTAATGATAGCCTAATACTTAATGATAACCTGATACTTAATGATAGCCTAATACTTAATGATAGCCTAATACTTAATGATAGCCTAATACTTAATGATAGCCTAATACTTAATGATAGCCTAATACTTAATGATAGCCTAATACTTAATGATGGCCTAATACTATCGGCTGAAGTAGTAATACTCCATGGTAGGCTGATACTTTCTTGTACACCTGCATTGCTTGCTGTTTGAGGTTTTAGGCTGGGTTTCTGTACAGCACTTTGTGACATCAGCTGATGTTATAAGGGCTTTATAAATACATTTGATTGATTTGATTGATACTTCATGATAGCTGAACGCTATCAGCTGCCGTCTAGGCGCTAGCACACCAGGCTCTAAGATAAGATGCTGTTCTAAATATCACATGGTTAAAATCTGACCATCAGCTACATAATACAGTATATCATATCTGGGTTATATAGAGAGACACACTGTAATATTCAAAAGATTGATATTGTACTATAGAACGAGTGATAAGTGAATTGTAGATTGTGTCGATTTCAGAGACGAGAAGGGGAAACACCAAAATGTAATGTCTCACATAACGATGTCCTAAACGGTATGTCATTAGGTTCCACATAGGAAATGCCTCACCCTTAAAGCACCATCAGTGTCCAAGAAAAGACAACCCTCATTCTCATCTCCCTGAGTAAATGTGTCTGATTAAAATCTGATTCATATCGGATCAATTTCCTGGTTGCCACACACACACACACACACACACACACACACACACACACACACACACACACACACACACACACACACACACACACACACACACACACACACACACACACACACACACCAATATGGACACCAGGATGGGCTGTGAGTTGGAAGGAAATGGAGGAGTGTCTCAGTCCCCCAAAGGGAGCAGCAGTGAGAAGATAGGGAGGCCTAGCTAGCAACAAAATAACCCTAAGAAACAGCACAGAACCCCACCCTGATGATAATGTGTTGAAGGATGGATGTTCCCAAGAAAGAGTATACAGAGCCTTCGGAAAGTATTCAGACCCCTTGACTTATTCCACATTTTGTTACAGCCTTATTCTGAAATGTAAAACAATCCTCAGCATTCTACACACAATGCCACTTAATGACGAAAACAAGTTTGTAGAATTTTAGCAA
Source organism: Oncorhynchus mykiss (assembly GCF_057628025.1). NCBI lineage: Eukaryota > Metazoa > Chordata > Actinopteri > Salmoniformes > Salmonidae > Oncorhynchus > Oncorhynchus mykiss. Next base: position 10,994,684 of record NC_143046.1, on the reverse strand, counting down.
ATATATTACATATAAAAAAGATATGCCTTATTTACATAAGTATTCAGACCCTTTGCTATGAGATTTAAAATGGAGCTCAGGTGCATCCTGTTTCCATACATCATCCTTGAAATGTTTATACAACTTGATTGGAGTCCACCTGTGGTATATTCAACTGATTGGACATGATTTGGAAAGGCACACACCTGTCTATATAAGGTCCCACAGTTGACAGTGCACGTTAGAGCAAAAACCAAGCCATGAGATCGAAGGAATTGTCAGTAGAGCTCTGAGACAGGATTGTATTGGGGCACAGATCTGGGGAAGGATACCAAAAAATATATGCAGCAATGAGCCAAGAACACAGTGGCCTCCATCATTCTTAAATGAAGAAGTTTGGAACCACCAAGACTCTTTCTAGAGCTGGCCGCCCGGCCAAACTGAGTAGTCGGGGGAGAAGGGCCTTGGTCATGAAGGTGACCAAGAACCCAATGGTCACTCTGTGGAGATGGGAGAACCTTCCAGAAGGACAACCATCTCTGCAGCACTCCACCAATCAGGCCTTTATGGTAGAGTGGCCAGACAGAAGCCACTCCTCAGTAAAAGGCACATGACAGCCCACTTGGAGTTTGACAAAAGGCACCTAAATACTCTCAGACCATGAGAAACAAGATTCTCTGGTCTGATGAAACCACGATTGAACTCTTTGGCCTGAATGCCAAGCATCACATCTGGAGGAAACCTGGCACCATCTCTACGGTGAAGCATGGTGGTGGCAGCATCATGCTGTGGGGATGTTTTTCACCGGCAGGGACTGGGAGACTAATCAGGATCGAGGAAAAGATGAACGCAGCAAAGTACAGAGATCCTTGATGAAAACCTGCTCCAGAGCGCTCAGGACCTCAGACTGGGGCGAAGGTTCACCTTCCAACAGGACAATGACCCTAAGTATACAACCAAGACAACGTAGGAGTAGCTTCGGGAAAAGTATCAGAATTTTCTTGAGTGGCCCAGACTTGAACATCTCTGGAGAGACCTGAAAATAGCTGTGCAGCGACACTCCCCATCCAACTTGATAGAGATTGAGAGGATCTGCAGAGAAGAATGGGAGAAACTCCCCAAATACAGGTGTGCCAAGCTTGTAGCGTCATACCGAAGACGACTAGATGCTGTACTCGCTACCAAAGGTGCTACAACAAAGTACTGAGTAAATGGTCTGAATACTTATGTAATATTTCAGTTTTTTTTTTTTTTATAAATTAGCAAACGTTTCTGAAAACCTGGTTTTGCTTTGTCATTATTGGTTAATGTGTAAATATTGATGAGGGGGGACAAAATATATGAATCAATTTTAGAATAAGGCTGTAACCTAAAAAAAAATGGAAAAAGTCAAGGGGTCTGAATACTTTCCAAAGGCACTGTATAGCACCTACTGTAGCATGATTATTACCCAAACCTTACCATCACAGTACCCCCTGGTACTACTGTCTGGATCCTAGCATCAAGAAACAGCACATCCCAGTACCCCCTTGTACTACTGTCAGTTGAAGGATGGGTGTCCCAAGGCAGGACCGCTACTGTGAGGAGGAAGCCTGAACATAAGCATCAAAACAACCCAGACCTATGAAACATAGAGCACAGTAGCTACCACCCTGATATACCGTGTGTTGTTGACATGGTTGAGTATTCCTGAAGGGCAGCACCACTGCTGTGAGGAGAAAGCCTGAATGCTAGCATCAAAACAACCCAAACATCTGACGAATACTGCAGAGAACCACTTTCATACTGTGAGCTTTTGACAATGGTGAAAATTCCTCAAATGCGGCACCCATTTCAGAGAGGCTAACTGAAATGACCGTAAAGGTCCGTAATGAAATAAGAGTACATGAGTCATACTGAAATGCTCGTAATGGTCGTAGTACTGAAATGATGGCGAGAGCATTAGAGCTTTACTTAGAGTCCTAGAGGGAGGGATAATAAATGTGTCTCTTGGCTTACTAAGTAAGAAATGTGGCAGAAACATCATTAACAACCATGTGACAAATACAATTTTAAAATATCATGGCTATATACAGGGAGTACCAGGTAATACCATGGCTATATACAGGGAGTACCAGGTAATAACATGGCTATATACAGGGAGTACCAGGTAATAACATGGTTATATACAGGAAGTACCAGGTAATAACATGGCTATATACAGGGAGTACCAGGTAATAACATGGCTATATACAGGGAGGTAATAACATGGCTATATACAGGGAGTACCAGGTATTAACATGGTTATATACAGGAAGTACCAGGTAATAACATGGCTATATACAGACAGTACCAGGTATTAACATGGCTATATACAGGGAGGTAATAACATGGCTATATACAGGGAGTACCAGGTAATATCATGGCTATATACAGACAGTACCAGGTAATAACATGGCTATATACAGGGAGTACCAGGTATTAACATGGCTATATACAGACAGTACCAGGTAATAACATGGCTATATACAGGGAGTACCAGGTAATAACATGGCTATATACAGGGAGTACCAGGTAATAACATGGCTATATACAGACAGTACCAGGTAATAACATGGCTATATACAGGGAGTACCAGGTAATAACATGGCTATATACAGGGAGTACCAGGTAATAACATGGCTATATACAGGGAGTACCAGGTAATAACATGGCTATATACAGGGAGTACCAGGTATTAACATGGCTATATACAGACAGTACCAGGTAATAACATGGCTATATACAGGGAGTAACAGGTAATAACATGGCTATATACAGGGAGTACCAGGTAATATCATGGCTATATACAGGGAGTAACAGGTAATAAATAACATGGCTATATACAGGGAATACCAGGTAATAACATGGCTATATACAGGGAGTACCAGGTAATAACATGGCTATATACAGACAGTACCAGGTAATAACATGGCTATATACAGACAGTACCAGGTAATAACATGGCTATATACAGGGAGGTAATAACATGGCTATATACAGGGAGTACCAGGTAATAACATGGCTATATACAGGGAGGTAATAACATGGCTATATACAGGGAGTACCAGGTAATAACATGGCTATATACAGGGAGGTAATAACATGGCTATATACAGGGAGTACCAGGTAATAACATGGCTATATACAGGGAGGTAATAACATGGCTATGTACAGGGAGGTAAAAACATGGCCATATACAGGGAGTACCAGGTAATAACATGGCTATATACAGGGAGTACCAGGTAATAACATGGCTATATACAGGGAGTACCAGGTAATAACATGGCTATATACAGACAGTACCAGGTAATAACATGGCTATATACAGGGAGTACCAGTGTAATAACATGGCTATATACAGGGAGTAACAGGTAAAAACATGGTAATAACATGACTAACATGGGTGTTTGGACCATGTTAATTCCTTAGTGATAAGGACACTGAGGAACTTAAAGCTCTCCATCTGCTCCACGAGCGCCCCATCTATGTGGCTCAGGTCATGCTAGACCTTCCGTCTCCTTTAGTCCATGATCAGCTCCTTTGTCTTGTTGACGTTGAGGGAGGTGTGTGTGTGTGTGTGTGTGTGTGTGTGTGTGTGTGTGTGTGTGTGTGTGAGTGGTGTCACATTGGAGGCCAGTGCTTCACTGCGCTTGTGGGTCTGTGAGTGTATGATGGCCTTCCAAGGACACAGAGATGGAGAGAAAGGGGAATACAGATAGATACAGACAGACAGAGAGAGAGACAGACAGACAGACAGACAGACAGACAGACAGACAGACAGATGTATATATATATATATATATATATATATATATATATATATATATATATATATATATATATATAGAGAGAGAGAGAGAGATATATATATATATATATATATATATATATATATATATATATATATAGAGAGAGAGAGAGAGAGAGAGAGAGAGAGAGAGAGATATATATACAGTGCCTTACGAAAGTATTCCGCCCCTTTGAACTTTGCGACCTTTTGCCACATTTCAGGCTTCAAACATAAAGATATAAAACTGTATTTTTTGTGAAGAATCAACAACAAGTGGGACACAATCATGAAGTGGAACGACATTTATTGGATATTTCAAACTTTTTTAACAAAAACTGAAAAATTGGGTGTGCAAAATGATTCAGCCCCCTTAAGTTAATACTTTGTAGCGCCACCTTTTGCTGTGATTACAGCTGTAAGTCGCTTGGGGTATGTCTCTATCAGTTTTGCACATCGAGAGACTGAAATTTTTTCCCATTCCTCCTTGCAAAACAGCTCGAGCTCAGTGAGGTTGGATGGAGAGCATTTGTGAACAGCAGTTTTCAGTTCTTTCTACAGATTCTCGATTGGATTCAGGTCTGGACTTTGACTTGGCCATTCTAACACCTGGATATGTTTATTTTTGAACCATTCCATTGTAGATTTTGCTTTATGTTTTGGATCATTGTCTTGTTGGAAGACAAATCTCCGTCCCAGTCTCAGGTCTTTTGCAGACTCCATCAGGTTTTCTTCCAGAATGGTCCTGTATTTGGCTCCATCCATCTTCCCATCAATTTTAACCATCTTCCCTGTCCCTGCTGAAGAAAAGCAGGCCCAAACCATGATGCTGCCACCACCATGTTTGACAGTGGGGATGGTGTGTTCATGGTGATGTGCTGTTTTGCTTTTACGGCAAACATAACGTTTTGCATTGTTGCCAAAAAGTTCAATTTTGGTTTCATCTGACCAGAGCACCTTCTTCCACATGTTTGGTGTGTCTCCCAGGTGGCTTGTGGCAAACTTTAAACAACACTTTTTATGGATATCTTTAAGAAATGGCTTTCTTCTTGCCACTCTTCCATAAAGGCCAGATTTGTGCAATTTACGACTGATTGTTGTCCTATGGACAGAGTCTCCCACCTCAGCTGTAGATCTCTGCAGTTCATCCAGAGTGATCATAGGCCTCTTGGCTGCATCTCTGATCAGTCTTCTCCTTGTATGAGCTGAAAGTTTAGAGGGACAGCCAGGTCTTGGTAGATTTGCAGTGGTCTGATACTCCTTCCATTTCAATATTATCGCTTGCACAGTGCTCCTTGGGATGTTTAAAGCTTGGGAAATCTTTTTGTATCCAAATCCGGCTTTAAACTTCTTCACAACAGTATCTCGGACCTGCCTGGTGTGTTCCTTGTTCTTCATGATGCTCTCTGCGCTTTTAACGGACCTCTGAGACTATCACAGTGCAGGTGCATTTATACGGAGACTTGATTACACACAGGTGGATTGTATTTATCATCATTAGTCATTTAGGTCAACATTGGATCATTCAGAGATCCTCACTGAACTTCTGGAGAGAGTTTGCTGCACTGAAAGTAAAGGGGCTGAATAATTTTGCACGCCCAATTTTTCAGTTTTTGAATTGTTAAAAAAGTTTGAACTATCCAATAAATGTCGTTCCACTTCATGATTGTGTCCCACTTGTTGTTGATTCTTCACAAAAAAATACAGTTTTATATCTTCATGTTTGAAGCCTGAAATGTGGCAAAAGGTCGCAAAGTTCAAGGGGGCCGAATACTTTCGCAAGGCACTGTATATATAATACCTGCCTGGAGGTGACAGCATTCCCTCCCCCATATGCCCCCCTAGCCACAACTATGACAACATAACCAACAAAAACGGGTCACAACTCCTGCAGCTCTGTCGCACGCTGGGTATGTACATAGTCAATGGTAGGCTTTGAGGGGACTCCTACGGTAGGTACCCTTATAGCTCATCTCTTGGCATTAGTACTGTAGAATACTTTATCACTGACCTGAACCCTGAGTCTCTCAGAGCGTTCACAGTCAACCCACTGACACCCCTATCAGACCACAGCAAAATCACAGTCTACTTGAACAGAGCAATACTCAGTCATGAGGCAACAAAGCCAAAGGAACTGAGTAAAATTAAGAAATGCTATAGATGGAAGGAAGGTAGTTTGGAAATCTACCATAAAACTATTAGGCAACAACAAATGCAACCCTTTCAAACAACTTCCTGGATTAAACGTTCCACTGTAATAGTGAAGGTGTAAACTTGGCAGGGAAACATTTTAACAGTATATTTGACCTCTCAGCTTCCCAATCAAATCTAAAAATCTCAAATAGAAAACCAAAGAAAATGAACAACAATGACAAATGGTTTGATGAAGAATGCAAAGATCTAAGAAAGAAATCGAGAACCCTGTCCAACCACAAACATAGACACCCAGAAAACCTGAGTCTATGCCTTCACTACGGTGAATCACTAAAACAATACAGAAATACACAACGGAAATAGAAGGAACAGCACATCAGAAATCAGCTCAATGTATTAAAGAATCCATAGACTCTAACCACTTCTGGGAAAATTGGAAAACACTAAACAAACAACAACCCAAAGAATTATCTATCCAAAATGGAGATGTATGGGTAAACCACTTCTCTTTTTGGCTATATAACAAAGAACAAAAAGCAAAAACGTATACATGATCAAATACAAATCTTAGAACCAACTATCAAAGACTACCTGAACCCACTGGATTCTCCAATTACCTTGAATGAACGACAGGACAAAATAAAAACCCTACAACCCCAAAAGGCCTGTGGTGTTGATTGTATCCTCAATGAAATGATAAAATATACAGACAACAAATTCCAATTGGCTATACTAAAACTCTTTAACATCATCCTTAGCTCTGGCATCTTTCCCAGTATATGGAACCAAGGACTGATCACCCCAATCTACAAAAGTGGAGACAAATTTTACCACAATAACTACCGTGGGATATGCGTCGACAGCAACCTTGGGAAAATCCTCTGCCTCTTATCATTAACAGCAGACTCGTACAAAAGTCTGCAGCATCCGGCCTCACCCTACTAGAATCTAAAGTCAAATGTCTACTGTTTGCTGATGATCTGGTGCTTCTGTCATCAACCAAGGAGGGCTTACAACAGCACCTAGATCTTCTGCACAGATTCTGCCAGACCTGGTCCCTGACAGTAAATCTCAGTAAGACCAAAATAATGGTGTTCCAAAAAAGGTCCAGTCACCAGGACCACGAATACAAATTCCATCTAGACACTGTTGCCCTAGAGCACACAAAAAACTATACATACCACTGCCAAAACATCAGTGCCACAGGTAACTTCCTCAAAGCTCTGAATCATCTGAGAGACAAGGCAAGAAGGGCCTTCTATGCCATCAAAAGGAACATAAAATTCAACCTACCAATTAGGATCTGGCTAAAATACTTGAATCAGTTATAGAACCCATTGCCCTTTATAGTTGTGAGGTCTGGGGTCTGTTTAACAACCAAGATTTCACAAAATCGGACAAACACCAAATACCCCCTAATTATCAAAATCCAGAAAAGAGCCGTTAAAATCTACAACCACCTAAAAGGAATCAATTCCCAAACCTTCCATAACAAAGCCATCACCTACAGAGAGATGAACCTGGAGAAGAAGTCCCCTAAGCAAGCTGGTCCTGGGGCTCTTTTCACAAACACAAACACACCCCACAGAGCCCCAGGACAGCAACACAATTAGAACCAACCAAATCATGAGAAAACAAAAAGATAATTACTTGACACATTGGAAAGAATTAACAAAAAAAATAGAGCAAACTAGAATGTTATTTGGCCCTAAACAGAGAGTACACAGCGGCAGAATACCTGACCACTGTGACTGACCCAAACTTAAGGAAAGCTTTGACTATGTACAGACTCAGTGAGCATAGCATTGCCATTGAGAGAGCCTGCCATAGGCAGACCTGGCTCTCAAGAGAAGACAGGCTATGTGCACACTGCCCACAAAATGAGGTGGAAACTGAGCTGCACTTCCTAACCTCCTGCCAAACGTATGACCATATTAGAGACACATATTTCCCTCACATTACACAGATCCACAAAGAATTCGAAAATACACCTGATTTTGATGAACTCCCAAATCTACTGGTGAAATACCACAGTGTGCCATCACAGCAGCAATATTTGTGACCTGTTGCCACAAGAAAAGGGCAACCAGTGAAGAACAAACACCATTGTAAAAACAACCCATATTTATGCTTATTTATTTCCCCTTGTGTACTTTAATCATTTGTACATTGTTACAACACTGTATGTAGACATAATATGACATTTGTAATGTCTTTATTGTTTTGAAACTTCTGTATGTGTGATGTTTACTGTTAATTTTTTGTATATTATTTACCCCACTTGCTTTGACAATGTTAACACATGTTACCCATGCCATTAAAGCCCCTTGAATTGAATTGAAAGATAAATAGACAGAGATAGATAGATAGATAGATAGATAGATAGATAGATAGACATACAATGAGAGAGAGAGAGAGAGAGAGAGAGAGAGAGAGAGAGAGAGAGAGAAAGAGAGAGAGAGAGAGAGAGAGAGGGAGAGAGAGAGAGAGAGAGAGAGAGAGAGAGAGAGAGAGAGAGCAGCTCATAGATCTTCTGCGCAGGTTCAGCCAGACCTGGTCCCTGACACTAAATCTCATTAAGACGCAAATAATGGTGTTCCAAAATAGGTTCAGTTGCCAGGACAACAAATACACATTCCATCTAGACACTGTTGCCCTCTGTACTCTGTGGGGTCTGTTTGTGTTTGTGAACAGAGCCCCAGGACCAGCTTGCTTAGGGGACTCATCTCCAGGTTCATCTCTCTGTAGGTGATGGCTTTGTTATGGAAGGTTTGGGAATGACTTCCTATTAGGTGGTTGTAGAATTTAACGGCTCTTTTCTGGATGCAGAGTCTCAATTTGGTGTTTGTCCCATTTTGTGAATTCTTGGTTGGTGAGCAGACCCCAGACCTCACAAACCATAAAGAGCAATGGGTTATATAACTGATTCAAGTACTTTAGCCAGATCCTAATTGGGATGTCGAATTTCATGTTCCTTTTGATGGCATAGAATGCCCTTCTAGCCTTGTTTCTCAGATAATTTACAGCTATGTGGAAGTTACCTGTGGCACTGACGTTTAGGTCAAGGTGTTTATAGTTTTCTGTGTTCTCTTGGGCAACGGTGTCTAGATGGAATTTGTATTTGTGGTCCTGGTGACAGGAACACCATTATTTTTGTCTTACTGAGATTTACTGTCAGGGCCCAGGTCTGGCAGAATCTATGCTGAAGATCTAGGTGCTGCTGTAGACCCTCCTTGGTTGGTGACAGAAGCACCAGATCATCAGCAAACAGCAGGCATTTAACTTTAGATTCTATTAAGGTGAGGCCGGGCGCTGCAGACTTTTCTAGTGCTCTCGTCAATTAGTTGATATATATGTTGAAGAGGGTGGGGCTTAAGCTGCATCCCTGTCTCACCCCACGGCCCTGTGGGAAGAAATGTGTGTGTTTTTTTCATATTTTAACCGCACACTAGTTGTTTGTGTACGTGGCTTTTATAGTGTCGTATGTTTTTCCACCAACACCACTTTCCATCAATTTGTATAGCAGACCCTCATTACAAATTGAGTCAAAGGCTTTTTTGAAATCAACAAAGCATGAGAAGACTTTGCCTTTGTTTTGGTTTGTTTGTTTGTCAATTAGGGTGTTCAGGGTGAATATGTGGTCTGTCGTATGATATTCTGGTAAAAAGCCAATTTCCCATTTGCTCAGTACATTGCTTTCACTGAGGAAATGTACAAGTCTGCTGTTAATGATAATGCAGAGGATTTTCCCAAGGTTGCTGTCGACGCATATCCCACGGTAGTTATTGTGGTAAAATTTGTCTCCACTTTTGTAGATTGGGGTGATCAGTCCTTGGTTCCATATACTGGGAAAGATGCCAGAGCTAAGGATGATGTTAAAGAGTTTTAGTATAGCCAATTGGAATTTGTTGTCTGTGTATTTTATCATTTCATTGAGGATACAATCAACACCGCAGGCCTTTTTGGGTTGTAGGGTTTTTATTTTGTCCTGTCGTTCATTCAAGGTCATTGGAGAATCCAGTGGGTTCTGCTAGTCTTTAAAGATTTGCATTTGATAATACATATGTTGTTGCTGTTTGTTCTTTGTTATCGAGCCAAAAAGATTGGAGAAGTGGTTTACCCATACATCTCCATTTTGGATAGATAATTCTTTGTGTTGTTATTTGTTTAGTGTTTTCCAATTTTCCCAGAAGTGGTTAGAGTCTATGGATTCTTCAATTACATTGAGCTGATTTCTGACGTGCTGTTCCTTCTTTTTCCGTAGTGTATTTCTGTATTGTTTTAGTGATTCACCATAGTGAATGCGTAGACAGATCTTCAGGTTTTCTGGGTCTCTATGTTTTTGGTTGAACAGGTTTTCTCAATTTCTTTCTGAGGATATTTGCATTCTTCATCAAACCATTTGTCATTGTTGTTCATTTTCTTCGGTTTTCTATTTGAGATTTTAAGATTTAATTGGGAAGCTGAGAGGTAAAGAGGTAAATATACTGTTAAGATGTTCTACTTGTCACGAGTCCGACCGAGGGTGGCTTCCCTTCCCGGTCGGGTGGCGCTCTGCGGTTGTCGTCACCGGCCTATTAGCTGCCACTGATTGTCTTTCCTCCCCCTCCTTGTATGTTTATTGTTAGCACCTGTTTGTGAATGATTAGTTGGGCTTTATTAGACAGCCGGCCCGCCTGTTTCTTTGTGCGGGATTAATTATTGTGACCTTCGGTTCTGTAGTAGAGGAACGTGTTTGTTCCTGGTCGTGTATTCTGTTGTACTATTTTCGTCCCCCGTGTTTGGGGCATTTGGTTGTGAGCACCCAGTGTTGCGTTTGTGCATTAAAGACCACAGCATTGCACTCTCTGTTTCCTGATTCTGACTCCACACCCACGACACCCGGAGCGTTACACTACTGCCAAGTTTTCACCTTCACTATTACAGTGGAATGTTTAATCCAGGAAGTTGTCAAAAAATGTTGTTTTTTGGTAGGTTTTTAGGGTTGTTTTTTGGTAGGTTTTTAGGGTTGGTTTTTTGGTAGGTTTTTCGGGTTGTTTTTTTGGTAGGTTTTTCGGGTTGTTTTTTTGGTAGGTTTCCAAACTTGCATTCCTTCCATCTATAGCAGTTCTTAATTTGAATTTGACTTTAATTTCCTTTGGCTTTGATGCCTTATGATTGAGTATTGCTCTGTTCAAGTAGACTGTGATTTTGCTGTGAACTGATAGGGGTGCCAGTGGGCCCGTTTTTGTTGGTTATGTTGTCATAGTGATGCCTAGGAGGGCATATGGGGAGGGAACGCTTTCACCTTCAGGCAGGTGATTGTCCCCGTGTGTGCTGAGGGTGTCAGGTTCTTGTCCGGTTCTGGAATTTAGGTCGCCACAGACTAGTACATGTCCCTTGGCCTGGAAATGATTGATCTCCCCCTCCAGGATGGAGAAGCTGTCTTCATTAAAGTATGGGGATTCTAGTGGGGGGATATAGGTAGCACACAGGAGGACATTTTCCTCTGTTAAGATCGTATCCTTTTGAATTTCTAGGGAAAGGTAAAATGTTCCTGTTTTGATTAATTTAATGGAGTGAGTTAGGTCTAATCTTTACTAAATTAGAATACCCCCTGAGACCCTTCCCTGTTTCACACCTGGTAATTTGGTGGATGGGACTACCAGCTCTCAGTAACCTAGAGGGCAACCAGTGGGTCCCTGAGCAAGAGGACAAGTATATTAGACTGTCTAGTTTGAGAAACAGGCGCCTTGCCTCACAAGTCCTCAACTGGCAGCTTCATTAAATAGTAACCACAAAACACCAGTCTCAACGTCAACAGTGAAGAGGTGACTCTGGGATGCTGGCCTTCTAGGCAGAGTTGCAAAGAAAAAGTAATATCTCAGACTGGCAAATACAAATAAAAGATGGGCAAAAGAACACAAACACTGGACAGAGGAAGATTGGAAAAAAGTGTTATGGACAGACAAATCTAAGTTTGAGGAGTTCGGATCACAAAGAAGAACATTCATGAGACGCAGAAAAAATGAAAAGATGGTGGATGAGTGCTTGATGCCATCTGTCAAGCATGGTGGAGGTAATGTGATGGTCCGGGGGTGCTTTGGTGGTGGTATAGTGGGATATTTGTACAGGGTAAAAGGGATCTTGAATAAGGAAGGCTATCACTCCATTTTGCAACGCCATACCATACCCTGTGGTCGGCGCTTAATTGAAGCCAATTTCCTCCTACAACAGGACAATGACCCAAAGCACATCTCCAAACTATGCAATAACTATTTAGGGAAGGAGCAGTCAGCTGGTATTCTGTCTATAATGGAGTGACCAGCGCCGTCACCGGATCTCAACCCTATTTAGCTGTTGTGGGAGCAGCTTGACCGTATAGTACGTATGAATTGCCCATCCAGCCATTCCAACTTGTGGGAGGTGCTTCAGGAAGCATGGGGTGAAATCTCTTCAGATTACCTCAACAAATTGACAACTAGAATGCCAAAGGTCTGCAGGGCTGTAATGGAGGATTCTTTGATGAAAGCAAAGTTTGAAGAACACAATTATTATTTCAATTAAAAATCATTATTTATAACCTTGTCAACATCTTGACTATATTTCCTATTCATTTTGCAAGTCATTTCATGTCAACAAGAACTTTTCTTAGTGACCCCAAACTTTTGAACAGTAGTGTATATATCTCTATATCTCTATACCTCTATATCTCTATATCTCTATACCTCTATATCTCTATATCTCCATATCCCTATATCTATATATCTCTAAACCTCTATACAGTGCCTTGCGAAAGTATTCGGCCCCCTTGAACTTTGCAACCTTTTGCCACATTTCAGGCTTCAAACATAAAGATATAAAACTGTATTTCTTTGTGAAGAATCAACAACAAGTGGGACACAATCATGAAGTGGAACGACATTTATTGGATAGTTCAAACTTTTTTAACATATCAAAAACTGAAAAATTGGGCGTGCAGAATTATTCAGCCCCTTTACTTTCAGTGCAGCAAACTCTCTCCAGAAGTTCAGTGAGGATCTCTGAATGATCCAATGTTGACCTAAATGACTAATGATGATAAATACAATCCACCTGTGTGTAATCAAGTCTCCGTATAAATGCACCTGCACTGTGATAGTCTCAGAGGTCCGTTAAAAGCACAGAGAGCATCATGAAGAACAAGGAACACACCAGGCAGGTCCGAGATACTGTTGTGAAGAAGTTTAAAGCCGGATTTGGATACAAAAAGATTTCCCAAGCTTTAAACATCCCAAGGAGCACTGTGCAAGCGATAATATTGAAATGGAAGGAGTATCAGACCACTGCAAATCTACCAAGACCTGGCCGTCCCTCTAAACTTTCAGCTCATACAAGGAGAAGACTGATCAGAGAGGCAGCCAAGAGGCCCATGATCACTCTGGATGAACTGCAAAGATCTACAGCTGAAGTGGGAGACTCTGTCCATAGGACAACAATCAGTCGTATATTGCACAAATCTGGCCTTTATGGAAGAGTGGCAAGAAGAAAGCCATTTCTTAAAGATATCCATAAAAAGTGTTGTTTAAAGTTTGCCACAAGCCACCTGGGAGACACACCAAACATGTGGAAGAAGGTGCTCTGGTCAGATGAAACCAAAATTGAACTTTTTGGCAACAATGCAAAACGTTATGTTTGGCGTAAAAGCAACACAGCTGAACACACCATCCCCACTGTCAAACATGGTGGTGGCAGCATCATGGTTTGGGCCTGCTTTTCTTCAGCAGGGACAGGAAGATGGTTAAAATTGATGGGAAGATGGATGGAGCCAAATACAGGACCATTCTGGAAGAAAACCTGATGGAGTCTGCAAAAGACCTGTGACTGGGACGGAGATTTGTCTTCCAACAAGACAATGATCCAAAACATAAAGCAAAATCTACAATGGATTGGTTCAAAAATAAACATATCCAGCTGTTAGAATGGCCAAGTCAAAGTCCAGACCTGAATCCAATCGAGAATCTGTGGAAAGTACTGAAAACTGCTGTTCACAAATGCTCTCCATCCAACCTCACTGAGCTCGAGCTGTTTTGCAAGGAGGAATGGGAAAAAAATTCAGTCTCTCGATGTGCAAAACTGATAGAGACATACCCCAAGTGACTTACAGCTGTAATCGCAGCAAAAGGTGGCGCTACAAAGTATTAACTTAAGGGGGCTGAATAATTTTGCACGCCCAATTTTTCAGTTTTTGTTAAAAAAGTTTGAAATATCCAATAAATGTCGTTCCACTTCATGATTGTGTCCCACTTGTTGTTGATTCTTCACAAACAAATACAGTTTTATATCTTTATGTTTGAAGCCTGAAATGTGGCAAAAGGTCGCAAAGTTCAAGAGGGCCGAATACTTTCGCAAGGCACTGTATCTCTATATCTCTATACCTCTATATCCCCATATCTCTATATCTCTATATCTATATCTCTATCTCTATATCTATATCTCTATACCTCTATATCTCTAATAGAGGTCGACCGATTATGATTTTTCAACAGCGATACCGATACCGATTATTGGAGGACCAAAAAAAGCCGATACCGATTAATCGTACGATTTTTTTATTATTTTAATAATTAATTATGATTAATAATTATATTATTTTTTGTAATAATGACAATTACAACAATACTGAATGAACACTTATTTTAACTTAATATAATACGTCAATAAAATCAATTTAGACTCAAATAAATAATGAATCATGTTCAATTTGGTTTAAATAATGCAAAAACAAAGTGTTGGAGAAGAACGTAAAAGTGCAATATGTGCCATGTAAGAAAGCTAACGTTTAAGTGCCTTGCTCAGAACATGAGAACATATGAAAGAACGATATCAAGAATATTCTTCGGGAATCGATAACTCATTAAATAAACCTTTCCCGTGGTGCCCCACATTTATTTATTTTACTAGGCAAGTCAGTTAAGAACAGATTCTTATTTTTAATGATGGCCTAGGAACAGTGGGTTAACTGCCTTGTTCAGGGGCAAAACGACACATTTTTACCATGTCAGCTCGGGGATTCAATCTGGCAACCTTTTGGTTACTAGTCCAATGCTCTAACCACTAGGGTACTTGCCACCCCAGCAGGTACTAATGAATGAATTGATACATGATTCATTTAATAATTATTTGATAAAAAGCAGTCATCACATTAATGATAGTCACGTCACAACTCCGTTTCGTTTGCTTTCATTTAAGAAACGTTTTCCAACAGAATCAGCAATATGAATACACCCCTGATTACGCATAAAAACAGCTCACTTTCATAGCAGCCACGTTATATTCCTTCTCCCCTCTATGCACTCTCCTCCTCTCATCTTTTCCCTTCGTTTGTGGACTTCAATGAACAACACATCAGCAGTATGTGACCAGACGAAAAAATCTTTCCAAGCCAAACCATGTCATAACCGTTACAGACAGCCTATATTGTTGTCCCCATATTAGCTAAAGACATGTCCTAGACAACATAGCTAATAGAACTAATACGTTAGTAAAACCGGTACAATCATGCAGTAACGTTACAGTGTTTAGTCAGTAAGCAGTTACACTGGAGGGCCCCGGTGGCAAAAAATTCATAACCTATAAATAATATAGTCTAGATATACATAGCCTATAAATATATAGCCTATAAATACTGTCTCCTATAACCGAAAAGAGCTTCTGGATATCAGAACAGCAATTACTCACCTTGAATTGGATGAATAACTTTTCTTTAATGAGTCGGACCGGAAGGATATACTAAAAACACACGAACAGGCCTTCATCCCCGTCATTCGCTAGAGAAAGAAACTGAGATTTTGCGGAAAGAGATCGGGGTGCCTTGTGAAGGTCAGGCGACGAGTGGCTAATCTGCCTTTGCCATCCGTACTGTTAGCTAACGTTCAATCACTGGAAAATAAATGGGACGAACTGAAAGCAGGTATATCCTACCAACAGGACATTAAAAACTGTAATATCTTATGTTTCACAGAGTCGTGGCTGAACGACGACGTTAATAACATACAGCTGGCAGGTTATACACTCTATCGGCAGGATAGAACAGCAGCCTCTGGTAAGACACAGGCGTGGGCCTATGCATATTTGTAAACAACAGCTGGTGCACGATATCTAAAGAAGTCTCAAGGTTTTTCTCACCTGAGGTAGAGTATCTCATGAAAAGCTGTAGACCAGGCTATCTACTGAGAGAGTTTTCATCTGTATTTTTCGAAGACCGATGCTGGCACTAAAACTGCACACTGAGCTGTATATCACCATAAGCAAACAGGAAAACGCTCATCCAGAGGCGGTGCTGTGAGTGGCAGGGGACTTTAATGCAGAGAAACTCAAATTAGTTTCACGTAATTTCTATCAGCATGTTAAATGTACAACCAGAGTGAAAAAAAAACTCAAGACCACCTTTACTCCACACACAGAGATGTATACAAAGCTCTCCCCTGCCCTCCATTTGGCAAATCAGACCATTATTCTATCCTCCTGATTCCTGCTTACAAGCTAAATTTTAAGCAGGAAGCACCAGAGACACTGTCTATAAAAAAGTGGTCAGATGAAGCAGATGCTAAACTACAGGACTGTTTTGCTATCACAGACTGGAACATGTTCCTGGATTCTTCTGAAGGCATTGAGGTGTACACCACATCAGTCACTGGCATCATCAATAAGTGCATCAATGACATCATCCACACAGTGACTCTACATACATACCCCATGGATTAGAGGCAACATTTGCACTGAGCTAAAGGGTAGAGCTGCCGCTATCAAGGAGCGGGACTCTAACCCTGAAGCTTTAAAAAAATCCTGCTATGCCCTGCGACGAACCATCAAACAGGCACAGCATCAATATAGAACTAAGATCAAATTGTACTACACTGGCTCCGACACAAACTACCACAGACTACAAAGTGAAGCAGAGCCGAGAGCTGCCCAGTGACACGAGCATACCGGACGAGCTAAATAACTTCTATGCTTGCGTTGAGGCAAGTAACACTGAAACATGCATGAGAGCATCAGCTGTTTTGGACGACTGTGTGATCCCGCTCTCAGCAGCCGATGTGAGTAAGACCTTAAAACAGTTCAACATTCACAAGGCCGCAGTGCCAAACGGATTACCAGGACGTGTGCTCCAAGAATGCGCTGACCAACTGGCAAGTGTCTTCACTGACATTTTCAACCTCTCCTGTCTGAGTCTGTAATACCAACATATTTCAAGCAGACCGCCATAGTCCCTGTGCCCA
>NC_143046.1:10962500-10970000 GCF_057628025.1 Oncorhynchus mykiss | reverse complement strand
AAAACAAGTCCTCTATCGACATAACCTGAAAGGTCGCTCAGCAAGGAAGAAGCTACTGCTCCAAAACTGCCATAAAAAATCCAGACTACGGTTTGTAACTGCACATGGGGACAAAGATCATACTTTTTGAAGAAATGTCCTCTGGTCTGATGAAGCAAAAATAGAACTGTTTGGCAATGATGACCATCGTTATGTTCGGAGGAAAAAGGGAGAGGCTTGCAAGCCGAAGAACACCATCCCAAACGTGAAGCATGGGGGGTGGCAGCATCATGTTGTGGGGTGCTTTGCTGCAGGAGGGACTGGTGCATTTCACAAAATAGATGGCTTCATGAAGAGGAAAATGATGTGCATATATTGAAGCAACATCCCAAGACATCAGTCAGGAAGTTAAAGCTTGGTCGCAAATGGGTCTTCCAAATGGACAATGACCCCAAGCATACTTCCAAAGTTGTGGCAAAATGGCTGAAGGACAACAAAGTCAAGGTATTGGAGTGGCCATCACAAAGCCCTGACCTCAATCCTATAGAAAATGTGTGGGCAGAACTGAAAAAGCATGTGCGAACAAGGAGGCCTACAAACCGGACTCAGTTACACCAGCTCTGTCAGGAGGAATGGGCCAACATTCACCCAACTTATTGTGGGGAGCTTGTGGATGGCTACCCGAAACGTTTGTTCCAAGTTAAACAATTTAAAGGCAATGTTACCAAATACTAATTGAGTGTATGTAAACTTCTGACCCACTGGGATTGTGATGAAAGAAATAAAAGCTGAAATAAATCATTCTCTCTACTATTACTCTGACATTTCACATTCTTAAAATAAAGTGGTGATCCTAACTGACCTAAGACAGGGAATTTTTACCAGGATTAAATGTCAGAAATTGTGAAAAAATGAGTTTAAATGTATTTGGCTAAGGTGTATGTAAACTTCAACTGTAGTTCCTACTCCTGTTCCTGACCGAACCTCAAACCAACGCATGAAGAATGTTATACAACCAACCTCTGCTTAAGCTGCTATGACAATCTAGCTACATATACATGAACATAATTCATACAAACACACACCCACACATACACACATACACACATACACACAAACACTCAATCCCCCCACACACAACCAATACACAAGCCACTACTATTCATTTAATCACGTCATTCCATCTCTTGACATGACTAGAGCCTCTAAACAGGAGCCTGGCAGCAGCTTCACCAGGAGCCTCTAAACAGGAGCCTGGCAGCAGCTTCACCAGGAGCCTCTAAACAGGAGCCTGGCAGCAGCTTCACCAGGAGCCTCTAAACAGGAGCCTGGCAGCAGCTTCACCAGGAGCCTCTGAACAGGAGCCTGGCAGCAGCTTCACCAGGAGCCTCTGAACAGGAACCTGGCAGCAGCTTCACCAGGAGCCTCTAAACAGGAGCCTGGCAGCAGCTTCACCAGGAGCCTCTGAACAGGAGCCTGGCAGCAGCTTCACCAAGAGCCTCTAAACAGGAGCCTGGCAGCAGCTTCACCAGGAGCCTCTAAACAGGAGCCTGGCAGCAGCTTCACCAGGAGCCTCTGAACAGGAGCCTGGCAGCAGCTTCACCAAGAGCCTCTAAACAGGAGCCTGGCAGCAGCTTCACCAGGAGCCTCTAAACAGGAGCCTGGCAGCAGCTTCACCAGGAGCCTCTGAACAGGAACCTGGCAGCAGCTTCACCAGGAGCCTCTAAACAGGAGCCTGGCAGCAGCTTCACCAGGAGCCTCTAAACAGGAGCCTGGCAGCAGCTTCACCAGGAGCCTCTGAACATGTAGCAGTGTGTTGGTAAAATCACTGGGGAAGGCAAGCCCCCCCCAAAATATATATATATATATAACAACCTATGTGTTGAGATAATTGCGTTGTTTGCTCTATAATCTGTTAGTTCATATGCCTTGCCACCCTGATATATACAGTAGACCGTATGGCGGGACAATAAGAAAACACAGTGGCAGAATAAATTCAACCACACCTTTGTTTCATCACAAAAACCAGAGAGCATCTGTCTGGTGAAGTCCACACAACAGTTACATGACCTACAGCATGGTCAAGCAAGCTATTGTCGCCCACATATTTCAGACCACTAAACAACTATTGATTTAGAACCACAGAGAGTTAACTCAAGTCACAGAGAAAACAGGAGCTGCCTCCACTACTGCAGCACCATTTCAACATCATCAAATCACCAACGCTTAATACAGTGACAACTAAAAGATACCAAAAACGATTTGGTCCAATCAACGTAAGCTAAATATGATTTGCCTGGTCCATGGCTCTGATATCTCTGCGTGTGTGCATCATGTGTGTTGTGTGTGTGTTGTGTTGTGTTGTGTTGTGTTGTGTGTGTGTGTGTGTGTGTGTGTGTTTGTGTGTGTGTGTGTGTGTTTGTGTGTGTGTGTGTGTGTGTGTGTGTGTGTGTGTGTGTGTGTGTGTGTGTGTGTGTGTGTGTGTGTGTGTTGTGTGTGTGTGTGTGTGTGTGTGTGTGTGTGTTCGTGCAAGTATAAATAACATGTTGATTCACCCTATCTGTAGAGAAACTCCAATGCCATCCTCCTCTCTTTCATGTTGATGAAACGGTCTATCACTCATTCATACAGGACACACTTTTAGTTGTTGTTGTCCTAGGCTACCTGGCTAAAATGCTTGCTCTCTAGATTAACTTCCTTTCATGGGCAACGTTAGCTAGTTAACATTAGCCTTCTACATCTAGCTACATATTGAACTTCCATCCTCTCAGTCCAAGGGCACAACAATGTGTGAATTAATGGCTGGATCAGAATCGTCTTTATAATTATTGGCCAGTACGGAGAATTAAGTAAAAAAAAGTCAAAATCCCTATCGCCATCTATGGCTACTTTAGGAAAGGGCCAATTTTAGCTAGCTAGACAACGGAGAACAACAACACAAAGAGATGCAACAATTCAATTATTTTATGTTATTTAAAAAATGATCAAGGGCTGGTCAGAGTTCCTGACACACCGTGCAGGTCTTATTCTGTCATTTCTGGGCGTTTTGTTTGTATCTGTTGTTTTTGTGTGCCTTAATGGAAACTGTAAACTTATTCAGACTCCTGAAATATTTCCTCTATACAGCAAAAATGTACCCTTAACATGTGAATGTAACCTCGCTCATTAGTAAAGACAGCAAAAATGTACCCTTAACATGTGAATGTAACCTCGCTCATTAGTAAAGACAGCAAAAATGTACCCTTAACATGTGAATGTAACCTCGCTCATTAGTAAAGACAGCAAAAATGTACCCTTAACATGTGAATGTAACCTCGCTCATTAGTAAAGACAGCAAAAATGTACCCTTAACATGTGAATGTAACCTCGCTCATTAGTAAAGACAGCAAAAATGTACCCTTAACATGTGAATGTAACCTCGCTCATTAGTAAAGACAGCAAAAATTAAGCTGTGTATGTATGGTAGATGTTCTTTGTGTGTTTTCGAAATAAAATATATATAATTATTATTAAGGGAGGCCAAATGCTCAATGTCTTTCCTCGTATTCAATGTTACGGGCGACAACAGTGTCAAACTCTTTTTGACCAGACAGCATCAGACAGATGGGCTACACATACTGAGACAGAGGGGCGCTGTTTCGCTCGTTAGGATGCTTTCTCCTGTGAGATACATTCAGCCTCATGCGAATTGAAGGAAAATTATGAAACACATAGCGACAACTTTTGCGGAAAGACTAGCTTCCCAATCATACCCTCCATTGTACAAGAGTCTGACTCCACCACTAGTTATACAATGCTGTGAGACACACTATAAACATTGTGTTTTCTGCCAGGCTTTCAATCAGTGGGCATGGTAAAGGTGATGACAGGACCCCGTAAGATTCAATAAACATGCAGTGAAGAAGTTATCCTCTCTCTCTCTCTCTCTCTCTCTCTCCCTCTCCCTCTCCCTGTCTCTCTCTCTCTCTCTGTGTGTGTGTGTGTGTGTGTGTGTGTGACATAATAAAATACTTAATATAACATATTTGACTATTATTTGATGACCCCATATATGAATTATTTAATAAAAACTCTTTAACTACAATCCTTTATATTGCTGTGTCTGTCACATTATTTCTGGCAATGAGTGATGTCATCATAACTGTCTGACTTAAAAACGAACGTGGGCCCTTTTCTCTGAATATGAATAATGTTGTCATCATGACTGGTGCATGGGAGAAAAAAAACAAAACATATTATATTAGTAGGAGAATCGGATTTGAAACAGCAAGGAACTGGGAAAAGACCCGTTTAGGCTACGGGACGGGAATACGAATGGAGAAGGGGACAGGGAGAATGGAGAAGGGGACAGGGAGAATGGAGAAGGGGACAGGGAGAATGGAGAAGGGGACAGGGGGAGAATGAACATTAGTAGCATGCCTAATCCATTACATTATACTAAAAGCACACACCGTCAAATCGAAATAGACACAGTACAATATGGTGTCAAAGTTACATGCAAAGGATCATAAGGGAAGGAAATGTATATTGGGAGACAGAACATCAATTAAAACATGTAAGAGGCGTCCAACATCAAAAGCTTCTATGCAATAATGTGGCTAATTGCTCCTTTGCGCTATAGGCTATATTCAAAGGTAAGAATGAGCGGGAATAGGAAGGGGAATTTCCTACAAATGTCTTGGTTTTAGGGGAAACAATTATTCACTGGAATCACCATGACAACTCCTTGTCTGTATGTTCTATCTCCTCTCCTCTCATCCTCTCTCCCCATTGCAATTCAGCTCTCTAAGTTATTTCTTCCTTCATCCCCTAGAAGACTACAATGAAACCATTTTACTCCGCTGCTAAACGTCCGGGAAAATAAAGAAAAACGCAAAGAGAAAACATTCAGGGAAACCAGCCGGTTTGAACGTTAAAAGATGCCAATTTTATAGCCCTACAACTCCATGACAGAAACGCTTTCTCACAGTAAAATAGGTCGTTTTGATTTTCGATATTTCTTCGTCACAAAAAAGAAACCATGAAGATGCATGATTTGAGTAGCCTATAACACGAAACGAGCAGAGCACTAGAGCAAAGCGGCATCGTTTTATTGGGCATATGGAGACGTAGACAGGTGGACTCACATAATCATTTACTAACACTGGAAGGTATTAACAACTATGTAATAACTGTGTAACAACCATTTTTTTTAAACTCAATAAAACACTAGCAATGAACAGTAGCATAGGATAGTAACAACAACATCATAACATCCGTGATTATTATCGTTGATATAGCATGATTAACAGGCCCACCTGTAATTATAATACATAAACGTCTCGAAAACAAATATGGGCATATTTTACGCATGACTTGAATTTGATCGATACAACAACAGCCCAAAAATCTATGAATCTAGTCAGAACTTCTGGACCATCATATTGGGCAACTGAAATCGGATACAGCAGGTCTGGACACGCGCCCATTTCAACCAGAGAGATTCACTTGCAGTAGCGTTATGCCTATACCAAGAGAACGACTCCTCTCTCCTCTGGCACCCACATTTATGGCCTTATAATTTTGGGAATGTTTTGTTATGTGAACATTCAGTAGACACAGGAGCTTCGCTAAGCCTAGCGCATAGAATTCTCAATCACAGCCGATGGTCAAGCACCCCAGTAACGCAGGGCACGGAGAGGCCAGCGACAGGCAGACCATATCTCAAGTAACAAGTACTCAATTTCACCATCACTAACCGACACCAGAGATATTCAACCATGTGATTTCGTTCCCTGCACAAGAATAAAGGATCCCAATGCATGAGACCAGACTGCCCAACACAAACAGACATTTAACTTTGAGCTCAAATTACACTTAGCTCTCTCTCTCTATCTCTCTCTCTCTGTCCTCGACACTCAAATTAAAAGGCACGCGCATCACCGGACACCATGTCCAGCTTCAGCACCGGCTGAATAGAAAACATCAGTGTTTCACTGCAAAGTAAAATATCCAATGCATATAATCAAATAGGCTACTGAGATGCATTTCATAGCTACATTAGCAGTCATTTTAGCCAAATGTCACCATGAAAATGTTCTAAGAAAAACAGAATAGTAGCTCTTAATATTCAAGTGTTGCCTGTGACTCACCTACCTTGGAGAGATGCAAATTCCCCCATTCCATTCCCGGTATTTTCTTCAGAAAAAAGCTGGAGACAATATTTCTGTGCACTTTACTTTCAGTTGTAAATAGTCCTTGCAGATATCCTTATAGTCTATTACTTGGATTCGTTTCAGAATTACATTTCCCAACGTAAAGATCTTTCAGCAGTTTCAGTCCGTTCATATTTTCATATTTTTTTCCTCCGGTTTTCTCCTCGGCTAGACTCCTCGGTCAGCGCTGTACGTTTGACGATCTTCCCTTGCCTCTTCGTGAGGTCGCGCTATACCACACACACGAGCTCTACCAGAGCGCGCTGCGCGGTCCCGGCTCCATATTCGGGAAAGCCAATAGATGTGAGAGTTACTAAGTAACCAAGTTCACACGCATCCTACATGAAAAAGAGAGGAGCACGCGGATATTTGATAATGTCTTTTCCGAAAATAAGAAATGATCTCACTGCTGTACAGTGAGATGTTGACTCTTTGTTTATGCTTATGATGAAAATGCTGATCCAAGTCACGTGGGGTTGGCAGTGGCACAGGGCTTGTGTGGCATCACATGCGTCACACATTCTCAATGGGTTCAAAATGATTCTTAAAATAATGTTATTCTTCCCTTTCCGCCTATATGGATGCACGCATGATTATTTACCTTGAGCTCAATTCAGTCGACTATAGTTAATGCCACTGCCTCATATCTGAAGGTTTCTGATCAGTCTGTTTGTGCAGAAGTGATACTTGAATAAAATGCAATGGTCACAAGGCAGCAAGATAAAAGCTTCAGCTGTCATGTGGGGCTGCGGGGTAGCCTAGTGGTTAGAGCTTTGGACTAGTAACCAAAAGTTTTCATGTTCAAATCCCCGAGCTGTTGTTCCACCCCTGAACAGGTAGTTCAGAACAGGAACACTGTTCCTTGGCCATCATTGAAAATAAGAATTCATTCTTAACTGACTTGCCTATTTAAATAAATGTTTGGATTTCAATATTTATTGCTGGAACTCCTTCGGGGAGTTCATTTGGAATACCAGGCGGAGAGTTAGTTGGCTCATTACAGTCGAGGTGGAAATGCATCACTATGGCCGATGTCACTCGCTCTATGGCTCTATGGCATTTGATTGGATGGGATGTGTCTTTCAAGTCACTAGAAGCATAGAATAGCTGTATACAGTTACTCACCAGTCCCGGGAGGATTGTAGAGGTGCAATGTCAACATACTGTAAGAAATATGGTAATATTCCACCATCAGTGGGCAAGGTGCTGGTGGCTATTACTGTATTTCTTATACCTATCCCACCCTTTAAGATTGACATGAAGTCCCTTGGGGTGAGTAGAGGCTATGTCTTTTTTGGGGGGGATACATTCCACCTAGCCTATCAGT
>NC_143046.1:10915000-10957500 GCF_057628025.1 Oncorhynchus mykiss | reverse complement strand
ATTGCCCTGGTAATTCTAGCTGTATCTAGCCCTAAATGTTGTCCCTTGTAATTCTAGCTTTATCGAGCCTTAATATTGCCCTGGTAAATCTAGCTGTATCTAGCCCTAAATATTGCCCCTGGTAATTCTAGCTGTATCTAGCCCTAAATGTTGTCCCTTGTAATTCTAGCTTTATCGAGCCTTAAATATTGCCCTGGTAAATCTAGCTGTATCTAGCCCTAAATATTGCCCCTGGTAAATATAGCTGTATCTAGCCCTAAATATTGCCCCTGGTAAATCTAGCTGTATCTAGCCCTAAATATTGCCCCTGGTAATTCTAGCTGATCTAGCTCTAAATATTGCCCCTGGTAATTCTAGCTGTATCTAGCTCTAAATATTGCCCCTGGTAAATATAGCTGTATCTAGCCCTAAATATTGCCCCTGGTAAATATAGCTGTATCTAGCTCTAAATATTGCCCCTGGTAATTCTAGCTGTATCTAGCCCTAAATGTTGTCCCTTGTAATTCTAGCTTTATCGAGCCTTAAATATTGCCCTGGTACATCTAGCTGTATCTAGCCTTAAATATTGCCCCTGGTAAATATAGCTGTATCTAGCCCTAAATATTGCCCCTGGTAATTCTAGCTGATCTAGCTCTAAATATTGCCCCTAGTAATTCTAGCTGTATCTAGCTCTAAATATTGCCCCTGGTAAATATAGCTGTATCTAGCTCTAAATATTGCCCCTGGTAAATATAGCTGTATCTAGCTCTAAATATTGCCCCTGGTAAATATAGCTGTATCTAGCCCTAAATATTGCCCCTGGTAAATATAGCTGTATCTAGCTCTAAATATTGCTCCTGGTAAATATAGCTGTATCTAGCTCTAAATATTGCCCCTGGTAAATGTAGCTGTATTTAGCTCTAAATATTGCCCCTGGTAAATATAGCTGTATCTAGCTCTAAATATTGCCCCTGGTAATTCTAGCTGTATCTAGCTCTAAATATTGCCCATGGTAAATATAGCTGTATCTAGCTCTAAATATTGCCCCTGGTAATTCTAGCTGTATCTCGCTCTAAATATTGCCCCTGGTAATTCTAGCTGTATCTAGCTCTAAATATTGCCCATGGTAAATATAGCTGTATCTAGCTCTAAATATTGCCCCTGGTAATTCTAGCTGTATCTAGCTCTAAATATTGCCCATGGTAAATATAGCTGTATCTAGCTCTAAATATTGCCCCTGGTAATTCTAGCTGTATCTAGCTCTAAATATTGCCCCTGGTAAATATAGCTGTATCTAGCTCTAAATATTGCCCCTGGTAAATATAGCTGTATCTAGCTCTAAATATTGCCCATGGTAAATATAGCTGTATCTAGCTCTAAATATTGCCCCTGGTAAATATAGCTGTATCTCGCTCTAAATATTGCCCCTGGTAATTCTAGCTGTATCTAGCTCTAAATATTGCCCATGGTAAATATAGCTGTATCTCGCTCTAAATATTGCCCCTGGTAAATATAGCTGTATCTCGCTCTAAATATTGCCCCTGGTAAATATAGCTGTATCTAGCTCTAAATATTGCCCCTGGTAAATATAGCTGTATCTAGCCCTAAATATTGCCCCTGGTAAATATAGCTGTATCTAGCTCTAAATATTGCTCCTGGTAAATATAGCTGTATCTAGCTCTAAATATTGCCCCTGGTAAATATAGCTGTATCTAGCTCTAAATATTGCCCCTGGTAAATATAGCTGTATTTAGCTCTAAATATTGCTCCTGGTAAATATAGCTGTATCTAGCTCTAAATATTGCCCCTGGTAAATATAGCTGTATCTAGCTCTAAATATTGCCCCATGTAAATATAGCTGTATCTAGCTCTAAATATTGCCCCATGTAAATATAGCTGTATCTAGCTCTAAATATTGCCCCTGGTAAATATAGCTGTATCTAGCTCTAAATATTGCCCCTGGTAAATATAGCTGTATCTCGCTCTAAATATTGCCCCTGGTAATTCTAGCTGTATCTAGCTCTAAATATTGCCCATGGTAAATATAGCTGTATCTAGCTCTAAATATTGCCCCTGGTAATTCTAGCTGTATCTCGCTCTAAATATTGCCCCTGGTAATTCTAGCTGTATCTAGCTCTAAATATTGCCCCTGGTAAATATAGCTGTATCTAGCTCTAAATATTGCCCCTGGTAAATATAGCTGTATCTAGCTCTAAATATTGCCCCTGGTAAATATAGCTGTATCTAGCTCTAAATATTGCCCCTGGTAAATATAGCTGTATCTAGCTCTAAATATTGCCCCTGGTAAATATAGCTGTATCTAGCTCTAAATATTGCCCTTGATGGAAAATATTTGTTTCTGTCCTTTCCCCTCAAATCATTGTTGAAGAAAAAAACATTATTTTGAATTTGAAAGCATTTTGATGTTTCCCTGAGTCAAAGATAACCATTAACAATACACCACTTGCCTGA
Source organism: Oncorhynchus mykiss (assembly GCF_057628025.1). Taxonomy (NCBI): domain Eukaryota; kingdom Metazoa; phylum Chordata; class Actinopteri; order Salmoniformes; family Salmonidae; genus Oncorhynchus; species Oncorhynchus mykiss. The sequence continues at coordinate 10,955,049 of NC_143046.1, read as the reverse complement.
ACAAAAATGTTTGAAACCTTTGAAAAGTTGTGTGCCCGGAGAACACAATAAATAAGACTTGGGAATGCAGACCACGACTCCTATCAACAGTAAATAAGACTTGGGAATGCAGACCACGACTCCACATCAACAATAAATGAGGCTGGGGAATGCAGACCACAACTCCCGTCAACAAAAAATTAGGCTGGGGAATGCAGACCACAACTCCCGTCAACAATAAATGAGGCTGGGGAATACAGACCATCAACTCCCGTCAACAATAAATGAGACTGGGGAATATAGACCATCAACTCCCGTCAACAATAAATGAGACTGGGGAATATAGACCACAACTCCCATCAACAATAAATGAGACTGGGGAACGCAGACCATAAATCCTGTCAACAATAAATGAGACTGGGGAACATAGACCACAACTCCCATCAACAATAAATGAGGCTGGGGAATATAGACCATCAACTCCCGTCAACAATAAATTAGACTTGGGAATATAGACCACAACTCCCATCAACAATAAATGAGACTTGGGAATATAGACCACAACTCCCATCAACAATAAATGTTACAAGGGGTTGCTATATGAGTCCTGTGTGGTTCTAATACTCCTACAAAACAGTTCCATATTCTGACTGAGCCGATGAAGAGCAATGGCAAGGTTTCTTGTACCATGGAAGAAGCCATAGAGGTGCTCAAAAGTACATATAGTAAACTGGTAGTATACCGCCCATCCAGAAATACATTTCAGACACTACACCATGAGCTCTGAAACTGACAATAGTCTAGACAGAGACTCTACACAACATTTCCATGTACTGACTGAGCCATTGAAGAGCAATGGGAAGAATTCATTTCACCAAGCAGAAAGCTACTGTGATGCCTTAAGCACACAACGTGCAGTACCGCATGTTCAGAAATAGGCTACATTTCAGTCCCTAAATACAGTAGAACGGGCTCTTTAGGTACACTGAACCCCACCTGGCGTTAGACTAATCCAAAACGGACAATAGTCTACAGTCTGCACCTATTCAGGTCACATGCTACATCATGTTTCTAACCCTAACCTTATCAACCTACATGCTACCTCATGTTTCTAATCCTAACCCTATCAGCCCACATGCTACATCATGTGTCTAACCCTAACCCTATCAACCTACATGCTACATCATGTTTCTAACCCTAACCCTATCAACCTACATGCTACATCATGTTTCTAACCCTAACCCTATCAACCTACATGCTACATCATGTTTCTAACCCTAACCCTATCAACCTACATGCTACATCATGTTTCTAACCCTAACCCTATCAGCCCACATGCTACATCATGTGTCTAACCCTAACCCTATCAACCTACATGCTACATCATGTTTCTAACCCTAACCCTATTAACCTACATGCTACCTCATGTTTCTAATCCTAACCCTATTAACCTACATGCTACATCATGTCTATCCCTAATCCTATCTGCCCACATGCTACATCATGTTTCTAACCCTAACCCTATCAGCCCACATGCTACATCATGTGTCTAACCCTATCAGCCCACATGCTACATCATGTCTATCCCTAATCCTATCTGCCCACATGCTACATCATGTTTCTAACCCTAACCCGATCAGCCCACATGCTACATCATGTGTCTAACCCGATCAGCCCACATGCTACATCATGTGTCTAACCCGATCAGCCCACATGCTACGTCATGTGTCTAACCCTATCAGCCCACATGCTACATCATGTGTCTAACCCTATCAGCCCACATGCTACATCATGTGTCTAACCCTATCAGCCCACATGCTACATCATGTGTCTAACCCTATCAGCCCACATGCTACATCATGTGTCTAACCCTATCAGCCCACATGCTACATCATGTGTCTAACCCTATCAGCCCACATGCTACATCATGTGTCTAACCCTATCAGCCCACATGCTACATCATGTGTCTAACCCTATCAGCCCACATGCTACATCATGTGTCTAACCCTATCAGCCCACATGCTACATCATGTGTCTAACCCTATCAGCCCACATGCTACATCATGTGTCTAACCCTATCAGCCCACATGCTACATCATGTGTCTAACCCTATCAGCCCACATGCTACATCATGTGTCTAACCCTATCAGCCCACATGCTACATCATGTGTCTAACCCTATCAGCCCACATGCTACATCATGTGTCTAACCCTATCAGCCCACATGCTACATCATGTGTCTAACCCTATCAGCCCACATGCTACATCATGTGTCTAACCCTATCAGCCCACATGCTACATCATGTGTCTAACCCTATCAGCCCACATGCTACATCATGTGTCTAACCCTATCAGCCCACATGCTACATCATGTGTCTAACCCTATCAGCCCACATGCTACATCATGTGTCTAACCCTATCAGCCCACATGCTACATCATGTGTCTAACCCTATCAGCCCACATGCTACATCATGTGTCTAACCCTATCAGCCCACATGCTACATCATGTGTCTAACCCTATCAGCCCACATGCTACATCATGTTTCTAACCCTAACCCTATCAACCTACATGCTACCTCATGTTTCTAACCCTATCAACCTACATGCTACATCATGTGTCTAACCCTATCAGCCCACATGCTACATCATGTCTATCCCTAATCCTATCTGCCCACATGCTACATCATGTGTCTAACCCTATCAGCCCACATGCTACATCATGTGTCTAACCCTAACCCTATCAACCTACATGCTACATCATGTTTCTAACCCTAACCCTATCAACCTACATGCTACCTCATGTTTCTAACCCTATCAGCCCACATGCTACATCATGTTTCTAACCCTAACCCTATCAACCTACATGCTACCTCATGTTTCTAACCCTAACCCTATCAACCTGCATGCTACATCATGTGTCTAACCCTATCAGCCCACATGCTACATCATGTCTATCCCTAATCATATCTGCCCACATGCTACATCATGTTTCTAACCCTAACCCTATCAGCCCACATGCTACATCATGTGTCTAACCCGATCAGCCCACATGCTACATCATGTGTCTAACCCGATCAGCCCACATGCTACATCATGTGTCTAACCCTAACCCTATCAACCTACATGCTACATCATGTTTCTAACCCTAACCCTATCAACCTACATGCTACCTCATGTTTCTAACCCTATCAGCCCACATGCTACATCATGTTTCTAACCCTAACCCTATCAACCTACATGCTACCTCATGTTTCTAACCCTAACCCTATCAACCTGCATGCTACATCATGTGTCTAACCCTATCAGCCCACATGCTACATCATGTCTATCCCTAATCATATCTGCCCACATGCTACATCATGTTTCTAACCCTAACCCTATCAGCCCACATGCTACATCATGTGTCTAACCCGATCAGCCCACATGCTACATCATGTGTCTAACCCGATCAGCCCACATGCTACATCATGTGTCTAACCCTATCAGCCCACATGCTACATCATGTTTCTAACCCTAACCCTATCAACCTACATGCTACCTCATGTTTCTAACCCTATCAACCTACATGCTACATCATGTGTCTAACCCTATCAGCCCACATGCTACATCATGTCTATCCCTAATCCTATCTGCCCACATGCTACATCATGTGTCTAACCCTATCAGCCCACATGCTACATCATGTGTCTAACCCTAACCCTATCAACCTACATGCTACATCATGTTTCTAACCCTAACCCTATCAACCTACATGCTACCTCATGTTTCTAACCCTATCAGCCCACATGCTACATCATGTTTCTAACCCTAACCCTATCAACCTACATGCTACCTCATGTTTCTAACCCTAACCCTATCAACCTGCATGCTACATCATGTGTCTAACCCTATCAGCCCACATGCTACATCATGTCTATCCCTAATCATATCTGCCCACATGCTACATCATGTTTCTAACCCTAACCCTATCAGCCCACATGCTACATCATGTGTCTAACCCGATCAGCCCACATGCTACATCATGTGTCTAACCCGATCAGCCCACATGCTACATCATGTGTCTAACCCGATCAGCCCACATGCTACATCATGTGTCTAACCCGATCAGCCCACATGCTACATCATGTGTCTAACCCGATCAGCCCACATGCTACATCATGTGTCTAACCCGATCAGCCCACATGCTACATCACGTGTCTAACCCGATCAGCCCACATGCTACATCATGTGTCTAACCCGATCAGCCCACATGCTACATCATGTGTCTAACCCGATCAGCCCACATGCTACATCATGTGTCTAACCCGATCAGCCCACATGCTACATCATGTGTCTAACCCGATCAGCCCACATGCTACATCATGTGTCTAACCCGATCAGCCCACATGCTACATCATGTGTCTAACCCGATCAGCCCACATGCTACATCATGTGTCTAACCAGATCAGCCCACATGCTACATCATGTGTCTAACCGTAATTTAATGATTCAACGTTATGATGCCAAAAAAGTAGCAGATAAATCGCTCTGTTTGATAAGTAAAGCTTTTGTAAATGAAGAAATCTTGTGACCAAGCTAAACGAAGGAAAGGATAAGGGGTTATATCAGCACAACATTGATGAAGTGAAGGATGATGGGAAAGAAACTGTGGAGAACATTGAACGTTGAATCGGAGGGTATATTTATTACAAAACCACACAACATCCCAAACTACTTCAATTAATATTTTATAGGGAAAGTGGACGTGTTGACGAATACTATGATTCCAACTGATGGCTCGATGTCATATACCCTAATAAAAGATTGTATCATGAAGGAGAGGCAATGCATGTTTGAATTTCACCAAGCAGAAAGGGAAGAGGTAGAAAGGATGCTGTTTCTTTTGGATGACAAGTCACCTGGTATCGATTATCTTGATGCCAAATTGCTTAGAGTTACAGCTAAACAAATATCTATACCTTTCGCTCATATTTTTAAAAAGTGCTTGATGTATGCCCAGAAGTCTGGAAAGAGTCAAAGGTTATTCCAATACCTAAGGATAAAACATCTTCATTCACTGGTCCTGGTTGTTGTCTTGCTTGCTGCCTGTGTTAAATCAAGGATTAATTCTCATGTAATGTTCTGAAAACGTTTTTTCAGAATGCATACAAAGACGGGCATTCTACGAGTACGGTCTTAACGCAAATGAGAGCTGATTGGTTAAGGAGTATGAATGACAGGAAATTAGTTGGTGCAGTGTTGTTAGATTTTAGTGCTGCTTTTGACGTAATTGATCATGAACTGTTAATAGATCAACTCAAATGTTATGGTTAAGTCTGCAGCTCTATAATGGATGGTAAGTTATCTATCCAGGAGAAGGCAAAAAGTGTTCTTTTAAATGGTAGCTTTTCAAACAGTAAAGATATACACTGTGGCGTTCCTCAAGGAAGTTGATGATTTAGCTTCAGTAATGAACAAAGCAAGAGTGGGCATGTATGCGGATGACTCTACAATGTATAGCGCAGCATCAGAATGTTAATGAGCTAACAGATGTACTGAGCAGTGAACTAAGAATGGTGTCTGAGTGGGTTGATATGAACAAATAAGGTGTTGAACATTTCTAAAACTAAGTGTGTTGTATTTGGTTCAAGATATATGCTTGCTGATGAACCCCAATTGAATTTGTCGATGAAGAGAACGCATGTAGAGCAAGTGGAGAAAAAAACGAAACTACTAGTTGTCATGTTGGACGCAGCTTTATCATGGTCAGAACACATATAATATTGTTATTAAGATGGGTAAGGGAAGTACTGTTACAAGAAAATGTTCAGAGTATGAAACATCTAGCACTCTGAATTAGGTTATTCAATCCCTGGTTATATCATACTTAAAGTACTGTCCAGTTATATGGTCAATCCCTGGTCCTATCACATTTAGAGTACTGTCCAGTTATATGGTCATCTGCTGCAAAGAAAGATGGAAACCAGCTTCAAATCGCTCCAAACAGGGCTGCCAGATTAGCTCTTCATTGCTATGAGTATGAATCAGTATGAATATTATCCAAATGCATCTCTCATGGCTTCAAGTTGAAAACATATTACTATCCAGTCTTCTGATTTTCTTTAGGAATGTTTATATATTTTTTTAAAGACATTATTTTTCAGACCAGTTAGTACATACTAGCAACACACACAACCAACAATCCAGGCAGGCAAATTTAGGGCAGCTAAGACAACCCAAACCAAGGTCAAATCGCCTTAAATCTACAGTTTTATGTAGAGCCATAGCTGAATGGAACTCTTTACCAATCCATATTTCTCAGGCAGAAAGCAAACCCACCCCACAAAAATAGCATATAATGTGACAAACCATATGACTGGACAGGAAAATAGAAAGAACATCTAATGCGATAGACCATATGACTGGACAGGAAGTAGACAGAACATCTAATGCGATAGACCATATGACTGGACAGGAAGTAGACAGAACATCTAATGCGATAGACCATATGACTGGACAGGAAGTAGACAGAACATCTAATGCGATAGACCAATGGACAATTTGGAGAGATAACGACGGAATTTATCGAACAAAAGGACCATTCGTTTATGGGACATTTTGGAGTGCCAACAGAAGAAGATCTTCAAAGGTAAGGCATGAATTATATCGTTATTTCTGAGTTTTGAAATATGATTGTCATGTGTTTGTTTGTTTGGGGTGCTGTCCTCAGATAATCGCATGGTTTGCTTTCGCCGTAAAGCCTTTTTGAAATCTGACACGGTGGCTGGATTAACAAGAAATTAAGCTTTAATTTGGTGTATTGCACTTGTGATTGTATGAAAGTAAAAAATTTCTGCAATTTCACCGGAAGTTGTCGAAATATTCCGCTAGCGAAACCCCTGGCCGTAACAGGTTTTAATTATGTCAAGACTCCCGTAGTGTGGCTGACTACGCAGTTGATTTTTGCACATAGGCCGCTGAGAGTGCCTGGAATCTGGAGTCTTTTTTTTCGATACCTTTCTTCACAGATTATCTGAGGATGTAAAAGATGATCTAGTTGCTCGGGAATTACCAGTGGACCTCGACTCCCTCATCGCCCCTCATCATTAGAATTGATGGACGTCTAAGGGAAGGCAGGAGTGAGAGGAGATCTGGCCGAGGTCACCCTCATCGCCCCTCATCATTAGAATTGATGGACGTCTAAGGGAAGGCAGGAGTGAGAGGAGATCTGGCCGAGGTCACCCTCATCGCCCCTCATCATTAGAGTTGATGGATGTCTAAGGGAAGGCAGGAGTGAGAGGAGATCTGTCCGAGGTCACCCTCATCGCCCCTCATCATTAGAATTGATGGACGTCTAAGGGAAGGCAGGAGTGAGAGGAGATCTGGCCGCGCTCTGCAGGAGTGAGAGGAGATCTGACCGCGCTCTGCAATTTCACCGGAAGTTGTCGAAATGTTCCGCTAGCGAAACCCCTGACGGTAACAGGTTTTAATTATGTCAAGACTCCCGTAGTGTGGCTGACTACGCAGTTGATTTTCGCACATAGTCCGCTGAGAGTGCCTGGAATCTGGAGTCTTTTTTTTCGATACCTTTCTTCACAGATTATCTGAGGATGTAAAAGATGATCTAGCTGCTTGGGAATTACCAGTGGACCTCGACTCCCTCATCGCCCCTCATCATTAGAATTGATGGACGTCTAAGGGAAGGCAGGAGTGAGAGGAGATCTGGCCGAGGTCACCCTCATCGCCCCTCATCATTAGAATTGATGGACGTCTAAGGGAAGGCAGGAGTGAGAGGAGATCTGGCCGAGGTCACCCTCATCTCCCCTCGTCATTAGAATTGATGGACGTCTAAGGGAAGGCAGGAGTGAGAGGAGATCTGGCCGAGGTCACACTCGTTCATCCACAGTGGCTCGCTCACCTTCGAAGGAATCCGGAAGTCCCCGAAGACTGTTTTTCCAAGAGGATCCGAAGCCACCAGAGCTCCCTCGAGAATCATTGGTGACAGGTGAGTCAGATACTCTGGAAGATATGCAACTGGGCAGAGCTATATTATTGCCTAGGGAACGTTCACATGGGCTAAGTTCCAACAGTTGTCTGTACTGTGGGGCTGCGGGACATTATGTAGCCACCTTCCCGGTTAAGAGACTTATTTCTGAAGTAGGAACAAGTTCTCTGGTGAGCCAGACTGGCAATCCTCTAAATCCCATCAACCGCACTCCCTTTTTTTGTGATACTGCTGTCGGGAGACAAGTCTAAATCTCTCCGGGTGCTCATTGACTCTGGGGGCGGATGAGAGTTTTATGGACGCTACCCTAATTTCTGAAATAGGTATCCCCACTCATCTCCTCTCTGTTCCCATGGACACTAGAGCACTGGAACAGCCACTCCATTGGCAGAGTTACCCACTGTTCCTGTTAATCTGCGGGGTTCAGGAAATCAGTGAGGCTATACAGCTTCTCCTAATTGAGTCTCCCCATGTTCCTGTTTTGGGATTTTCTTGGCTCAAAAAACACAACCCCGTTATTGACTGGACCACACGTTCAATCCTGGGTTGGAAATCCGTTCTTCCATTACCTCAAATGCAGCGCAGCCTTCCCCGAGACCACCTCCTCAGGGTTTAAGTCAAGTCTCGGACTTCTCTGCCGTCCCCACAGAGTACCATGACCTCCTGGAGGTCTTCAGCAAGGCACGGGCTACTTCTCTTCCCCTGCACCAACCATATGGTTGTGCCATTGATTTCCTCCCAGGCACCACACCACCTCGTGGTAGGCTATATTCTCTTTCCGGGCCGGAGACCAAAGCCATGGAGGAGTACATAGAGGAGTCTCTGGCTACTGGGCCCGTCCATCCGTCCGCATCTCCTGCCGGTGCAGGGTTTTTCTTTGTGGAGAAGAATGACAAGACCCTTTGTCCGTGCATTGACTACCGGGCTCTGAATGACATTACGGTTAAGAACCGTTACCCCCTATAATTCCTCTACTCGGCTTTTGAACCTCTTCAGGGGGCCACCATTTTTTTCCAAGCTGGACCTTCGGAATGCCTACCACCTGCTTTGGATACGCGAAGGAGATTAGTGGAATACAGCATTCAACACAGCCAGCGGACATTATGAGTACCAGGTCATGCCGTTTGGACTCACCAACGCCCAGCTGTCTTCCAGGCTCTGGTAAACGATGTGCTCCGGGACATTTTAAACCGTTTTGTGTTCATCTACCTTGACGACATCCTGTTTGTTTTCCCAGTCTGCCTGAGAACATGTTCTTCATGTCAGACAGGTCCTTCAGCGCCTTCTGGAGAACCAATTGTTCGTGAAAGCCGAGAAGTGTGAGTTCCACCATTCTGTAATCTCCTTTCTGGGATATGTCATCGCTGAGGGGAATGTCCAGATGGATCCTGGAAAGGTGAAAGCAATGGTGGATTGGCCTCCCATCCTCATCCATCCAGACCGGTCTCGTAAACTTGTGGTAGAGGTTGATCAAATCAAATCTAATTTATTTCTATAGCCCTTCTTACATCAGCTGATATCTCAAAGTGCTGTACAGAAATTGATGCTTCTGATGTTGGAGTGGGGGCCATTATGTCCCAGCGATCTACCCAGGACCAAAGGCTTCATCCCTGTGCCTTCCTGTCCCATCGTTTCAATTCTGCAGAGAGGAACTACGATGTCGGCAACCAAGGTGGCGTTGGAAGGAGCAGAACAGCCATTCCTGGTCTGGACCGACCGTAAAAATGTTGAATGTCTCCGTACAGTCAAGCACCTTAACTCCAGGCAGGTCCGATGGGCTCCTGTTTACCAGATTTAACTTCACCATTTCCTACCACCCAGGGTCCAAAAAATGTGAAGCCTGATGCTCACTCCCGCCAATACAGTTTCTCTGCCACACCCTCAGTTTCCAAAACCATTCTCCCTACATCATGCCTCGCAGCCTCAGTGGGTTGGGGTATTGAGACCCTGGTTCGCAAGGCACAATGTTCCCAGCCTGGACCTGAAGGGAGCCTGGCTAACCGGCTCAGTCCGGTCCCGGGTCCTGGAATGGGCTCATTCCTCCAAGCTGACCTGTCATCCCAGGTCCCGCCGTACCCTAGCAATCCTCCGACAACAATTCTGCTCGCCCACAATGGTTCCTGACGTCTCTGCCTTTGTCGCCGCATGCACGGTGTGTGCCCAGAACAATACTCCACAGCAAGCTCATCCTGGCCTTTTTCAGCCACTACCAGTCCCTCATCTTCCCTGGTCTCATAGCTCTCTGGACTTTGTCACTGGGCTTCCCTGTGTGATGGTGGATCGGTTCTCAAATTCCGCTCATTTCATCCTTCTCCCCAAACTTCTTTCTGCCAAGGAAACGGCGCAGCTCGTGATGCAGCACATCTTCAGGATCCATGGACTCCCGGTGGATATGGTTTCTGACCGGGATCCTCAGCTCTCGTTTCAGTTCTGGAAGGCATTCTGCATCCTTATTGGGGTGTCGGTCAGCCTATTCTCCGGATTCCATCCCCAGTCGAACGGCCAGTTGGTGCGAGCCAGGACCTGGAGACCACACTAAGATACCTGGTCTCAACCTACCCCACTACCTGGAGTCGACAACTGGTCTGGGTGGAGTATGCCCGGAAAACCCTTCCCTGTTCAGCCATGGGGTATCAACCACCACTCTTCCCAGAACAAGAACCGTAAGTCAACGTACCCTTGGCCCAGATGTTCGTCCGCTGCTGTCGGACAGCACTTCTCAAGACCAACTCCAGGTATCCGGCATACAAAGTAAAACGTCTCCAGTACCTGGTTGACTGGGAGGGTTACGGCCTGGAGGAGAGGTACTGGGTCCCCGCTAGAGACATCCTGGACCCAACCATCATCGCTGACTTCCACCGCCTGTCACACCCTGATCTGTTTCACCTGTTCTTGTGATTGTCTCCACCCCCTCCAGGTGTCACTTATTTTCCCTGGTGTATATATCCCTGTGTTTCCTGTCTCTGTGCCAGTTCGTCTTGTATGTTTTTCAAGTCAACCTGCGTGTTTTCCTGTACTCCTGCTTCTCCTCTCTTTTTGCTAGTCTTCCCGGTTTTGACCCTTGCCTGTTTTCTGGACTCCGTACCTTCCTGCCTGACCATTCTGCCTGCCCTGACCTCGAGCCTGCCTGCTGGACTCTGAACTGGTTTTGACCTTTTGCATGTCCACAACCATTATCTTGCCTACCGCTTTTAGATTTTCTAATAATTGTCAAAGACTCAAACCATCTGCCTCCTGTGTCTGCATCTGGGTCTTGCCTTGTGCCCTTATACAATAACGTAAATACATGCACTAGTCTACAATGTTCGAATGCTACTTTGTGTTGTTTAGTAAATGTTCTGTCGGGCTCATTAGTCATAATTGGCTATTACAATTATAAAGACAAACAGGATAAAAAAAAACACATTTAAATTACAAATGAAACCAATCCATTTTAATTTACAGAAATAATGATTAATGTTAGCTTCCTCCTAAATGAGTTTCCCATTGAGAATACATGGTATTTCATTCCACATAGTCCTAATTGCTTATACAATTAAAAACCAAAGCAAGATGGAGTCAATTTAAGTTGTAGAAAGTGTGATCAGCGCTACATGAACTTCATCTTCAAGGTAATTTCCCAGACAGAGAGAGAGGACATGGTGTTTCATTTCTCATGTAAAGACAAAGGCCACGTCCCAAATAGTATTATGGACCCTGGTCATAAAGTAGTGCACTATATAGGGAATCGGGTGCCATTTTGGACACAGACGAGAAGAAAGTGTAATCTCTGCTCTATTTAGCATTGTTAGATGGTGTAGTGATGCTGAGGTTTGTTAGATGGTGTAGTGATGCTGAGGTTTGTTAGATGGTGTAGTGATGCTGAGGTTTGTTAGATGGTGTAGTGATGCTGAGGTTTGTTAGATGGTGTAGTGATGCTGAGGTTTGTTAGATGGTGTAGTGATGCTGAGGTTTGTTAGATGGTGTAGTGATATTGAGGTTTGTTAGATGGTGTAGTGATATTGAGGTTTGTTAGATGGTGTAGGGATGCTGAGGTTTGTTAGATGGTGTAGTGATGCTGAATTGTGTTAGATGGTGTTGTGATATTGAGGTTTGTTAGATGGTGTAGTGATGCTGAGGTTTGTTAGATGGTGTAGTGATGCTGAGGTTTGTTAGATGGTATAGTGAATCTGAGGTGCTTTAATAGGAAGCAAAATTATTTTAATTGCCGTGAAAGGTCAGCTTTTCCTTGTTTACAGCACACATATACACACACACACACGCGCGCGCAGTCGTACAGGCACACACACACTTTAAACGTCAAGCTCTAAATCATTAAAGGCCCGACAACGTTATTAAGATTTTATAAAAAAAAATATTTTCTTTTTTGAAACCAAATTGAATGAAATAATTACATGTGGATCCAGTGGACACCAAAGGGTTGAACCGTAGGCCCTGGTCAAAAGTAGTACACTATATAGGGAATAGGGCCTGGTCAAAAGTAGTACACTATATAGGGAATAGGGCCTGGTCAAAAGTAGTACACTATATAGGGAATAGGCCCTGGTCAAAAGTAATACACTATATAGGGAATAGGCCCTGGTCAAAAGTAGTACACTATATAGGGAATAGGGCCTGGTCAAAAGTAGTACACTATATAGGGAATAGGGCCTGGTCAAAAGTAGTACACTATATAGGGAATAGGGCCTGGTCAAAAGTAGTACACTATATAGGGAATAGGGCCTGGTCTAAAGTAGTACACTATATAGGGAATAGGGCCTGGTCTAAAGTAGTACACTATATAGGGAATAGGGCCTGGTCAAAAGTAGTACACTATATAGGGAATAGGGCCTGGTCAAAAGTAGTACACTATATAGGGAATAGGGCCTGGTCAAAAGTAGTACACTATATAGGGAATAGGGCCTGGTCTAAAGTAGTACACTATATAGGGAATAGGGCCTGGTCAAAAGTAGTACACTATATAGGGAATAGGGCCTGGTCTAAAGTAGTACACTATATAGGGAATAGGGCCTGGTCAAAAGTAGTACACTATATAGGGAATAGGGCCTGGTCAAAAGTTATACACTATATAGGGCCTGGTCAAAAGTAGTACACTATATAGGGAATAGGATGGGATTTGGGATGCATCTTGATTAGCGTTGTCTTCACACCGCCATTTATCACCCTCTAACAGCGGTATCAGGGCTACCACTGAGGCTGGGGTAAGCAGACAGACTGCTGTGGGTGTGCGTGTGTGTGTGTGTGTGTGTGTGTGTGTGTGTGTGTGTGTGTGTGTGTGTTTGTGCTCCAGTTCTGCTCTCTGCTGTTTTCCCCACGAAAACAAGCTAGCATCTACCACCTGCAAAGATTCCATCTGCTCTGCTATTCTATACATCTCTCTGTTCTCCATATTTCTCTCTTCTCTATATCCCTCTGTACAGACAAAGAACAGCTCCCCTATCCAACTCACAGGTACGGTAATACTAGCTGAATCATCTGGTTAACTTTAAAGGAAAGCAAGTGGTGTTGCGGGTAGATCAACATTTTTCAATAGCTTTCAATCACCCTCATTACAACAGGAGATCATTTTGTAGGGATAGTTTTTCTGAAGTTTGTTGTCTTTCTGCAGATTGCGGAGCGTTCCGTTCTCTTTAACTTCAAATTGTCAAATGCAGTGTTATTGTTTGGCATTAAAGATAGGCCTGCTGTATGTTCTGGGTTGAAGACCATAGGCACAGAGGTGGCATAATTCCACAACTAGTATAGCGTTACTATAGTACTACAGTAGTATTGTGTATCCCAAGAGAAGAGTTACAGGATCTCCCTGAAGGGCATCTTCTGTCATTGTTACTGCCACGAAGGTACTTTGTTATCCCATTGACGTGTGATCAAGAGTCATCTCTCACCCATGACAATGTCCTATAATATCCGATGAAGCCAATACCCTTAAGACTGAATCCTAAATGACACCCTATTCCCTATAGTGCACTGCTTTTGTCCATAGGGCCCATAGGGAAGAGGGTGCAATTTGGGGGACACATTCTAGTAAATATAAACCTTACAGTAAACCCAGAGAGATATTGGGGGGCATTACAATGGTAATGGGGAGGACCTCATATTTCTCTTCATCAACTTTTAAATAATGCAGAGGATCCACATGAATAATCCCCCCCCCCCCCCCCATAATGGATATTGCATGCTCAGTTCCACTTTTAAAAAATGTAGTGTGTGAAATGATGCGTTGCTATGTGACAAAGTGATTTTTTGAGAGAAGAGAGAGGTTGGACAGATGAGAGAGGGAAGGAGAGAGACGAAATTAGAGAGAGAGATGGACAGATGAAGAGAGAGAGGGACAGATGAAGAGAGATGGAAAGAGAGAGAGAGAGACGGAAAGAAAGAGAGAGATGGAAAGAGAGAGAGAGACGAAAGAGAGAGAGAGACGGAAAGAGAGAGAGAGAGATGGAAAGAGAGAGAGATGGAAAGAGAGAGAGATGGAAAGAGAGAGAGAGATGGAAAGAGAGAGAGAGATGGAAGGAGAGAGAGAGAGATGGAAGGAGAGAGAGAGAGATGGAAGGAGAGAGAGAGAGATGAAGGAGAGAGAGAGAGAGAGAGAGAGAGAGATGGAAGGAGAGAGAGATAGAGAGAGAGATGGAAGGAGAGAGAGAGAGAGACAGGGACAGATGAAGAGAGAGGGACAGATGAAGAGAGAGGGACTGATGAAGAGAGAGGGGGACAGTTGAAGAGAGAGAGGGACAGATGGAGAGAGGGGAAAAGAGAGAGAGAGGAGAGAGAGAGAGAGCTCTCATTGACAAAGTATATGGACATCAGCTTACCTCCTCAACCATTTAAAATGATTTTAGAGTATCTGCCAGACACAATATAAGCTCTTCAATACCTTCATGAAGGAATCCCCTATAAGCAGCGTAAACAATTTATATCCAACTACTAGAGAAGTTGTGTTGTACACTCAATAGTGAGTAAAAGGGGTTCAACCTATGAAATTCGACAGACAGTCCGACCATCTGCAAAATTCTACATTTAGTTCCTGATTAGACATCAATGGGAGAAAACACCTGAACATACTTGAGCAGTAGAACACGTAGAACACGTAGAACACGTAGAACACGTAGAATGTGTTTAATGTTCTATCGGTGGGCGGCATTATACATCATTTTATTCCAACCATACCAACCATGACATATTAGTGATTGAATAAGACCTGGGTTGATATATTATTTGGATGGGTCCCCATCTCTCCTAGTATTCTTATGTTGAAAGGTATGCACCTGTAACATACTCTATTTCATATGAAGAACCTTTTAAAGAGCACAGAGACTGGGACAGATGAAGAGAGAGGGATTTCAAATCATTTCAAATACTTTGTGTGTTCTTTATTGAGTTTGCCTGCAAACCCCACCCCTCTGAAACTCCAGGCAGGCCAAGGCAAATGGTAAAAACATTTGAATGATTTATTATAGTATTTGAACCCAGGTTTGGTCTGAATGTGGAATTGACCTTCTATTCTCATCATCCACCATCAACCACGACATGGCACGTCTCATTTGTATTTGATTTATTTAATCTTTATTTAACTAGTCAAGTTAGTTAATTAAAGTAACTCACTTTTGCCTTCCGGATAGCCTGAGTGCACTTATTTCTCATTTGCCTGAACGATAGCCAGTCAGCCTGAGTATGGATGTGCCAAGCCTTTCGACAAATGCAATTCTTGAGGTGGAGTAACTCCGCAAGATCACTGTTGAACCAGGGGCTGAACCTGTATTTAATTTTATTTATGGGGGCGTGTTTGTTAACAATACCACAAAATATATATTAAAAAAGGTCCAAGCGTCTTCGATCAAACTGATTCTAGACCATTTTACAGAGGCCAGTTCAGGAAGGAAGGCTTATTCATTAAAGTTTTTTTAGCAAGCGTCTATGACAAATCAGGACAGGTTGTTTCACTGAGCAGCCATTACGAACACAGGCTTTAAAACAGTGATCACTAAGGTCATTACAGAACACACCAGACTGATACCTATCAGGATTATTTGTGAGGATAATATCAATGAAAGTAGCCTGTTCTGGGTGTTTGGAGTCATTGTGGAATTGGTGATAATCGGATAAAGATTTAGGGAGTCGCATTGCTTTAGGACTTGGTCAACATGTCCCAGTTTAGGTCATATCAGGTTTCAGGTAAGACCCAAGTGCAGACTGTTGAAGTAACCATGTTTATTTTAACCACGGGGGCAGGCAAACGACAGGTCAAGGCAGACAGGGGTTGGTAATCCAGAGTACTGGACAGCAGGCAGGCTCAGGGGCAGGCAGAGTGCTCAGGGGCAGGCAGAGTGGTCAGGCAGGCAGATCCAGAGTCAGGACAGGCAATGGTCAAAACCAGGAGGGCGAAACAAAACGCTGGTTGATATGACAAACAAAATGAACTGGCAACAGAGAAACAGAAAACACAGGTATACATACACAGGGGATAATGGGGAAGATGGGCGACACCTGGAGGGGGGTAGAGACAATCACAAAGACAGGTGAAACAGATCAGGGTGTGACAGGTCACCTAGCAGGACAAATTCAGACTTAGTGGCCAGGAGAGAGCTTAGGACAGGTAAGGTGCATGCCGGTGCTGATGGAGGACGGTAGCAACCAGCAACAGTCAACAAAGAGGTATTTGAAAGTTCAATGCTTAAAACCAGCAAATCAAATTGTTTTGGGGACAGACTTGGTGGAGACAACTGAGCACTGAAGGTGATCCTTGGTAAAGATTTCCACTCCCCCACCTTTGGAAGATCTGTCCGAAAAAGGTTATAATCAGAAAGGTTAACATCAGTATTCAACACACCCTTCCTTAATTAACCACGTCTCAGTAATGACCAACACATCTGGATTGGAGCTGTGAACCCACACTTTCAATTGATCCATTTTAGGTAATAAACTTCTAGTGTTAATGTTCAGAAAGCCCAAGCTTTTATGAGAGCAGAAATCAGTGAAGCAGATATCAGTGCACAAGTCAGAATTGGGGCTAGCAACAGTAGATGGGCCAGGGTGTACTTGCACATTTCCAGATATCATCAGCAGTAATACAATCACGGCACGGCAGAGGCCAGGGAGAGCTCTGCAGTGTTGATTTATGACATTTGAATGTGCATCAGATGGCAACAAGATCATATTGTACAACAATTTCATCAGGTAACATGAATACAAAGCCGGCGAGAGGTGGTTAGGATAGGATGGGAGGCCAAATGTCTGTATAACCAATAGAGAGTCATTGTCCCGAGTGTGGGAACAAACATAGTCTGTCCCACGGTTGGGTAAACAAGAAAGTTCATAGTCAACAATGCAAGCAGGAGTCATGAGGCAAAATGCACAATGATTAAAAAATATATATAACGACTTGGGGCTAGCCATTGTAAGTTCAGAGTCACTCGACCCAAAAGTGTGAGTGTGCTGGAGGCGAGCGAAACCTCGGGAGAGCGGGATGAGTGTGGTGGGGGTACCTGTACCAGACAGGGGGAGGACAGGCCAGGGAGAGAGGGATGAGTGCGGTGGGGGTACCTGTAACAGACAGGGGGAGACAGGCCAGGGAGAGAGGGATGAGTGTCGTGGGGGTACCTGTACCAGACAGGGGGAGGACAGGCCAGGGAGAGAGGGATGAGTGTGGTGGGGGTACCTGTAACAGACAGGGGGAGAAAACCAGGACAAACGATGAACAGATCACCAGATGGAATCCAAGCAGCAGAGCAACAGGCAACAGGAGTAGGTGTCACACTCACTGGGGAGAAGCCTTTATTTCTGGAGGAAGATTTATTGTAGAAAATGCCAATGGATGGTCTCTGAACAGCGGGAGGGGGCTTCAAAGACCTCTAGATTTGGGTGGAGAAGACTGCGCGAGACATGGCACGTCTCACAGATTGTACCATCAACCACGACATGGCACGTCTCACAGATTGTACCATCAACCACGACATGGCACGTCTCACAGATTGCACCATCAACCACGACATGGCACGTCTCACAGATTGTACCATCAACCACGACATGGCACGTCTCACAGATTGCACCATCAACCACGACATGGCACGTCTCACAGATTGTACCATCAACCACGACATGGCACGTCTCACAGATTGCACCATCAACCACGACATGGCACGTCTCACAGATTGTACCATCAACCACGACATGGCACGTCTCACAGATTGTACCATCAACCACGACATGGCACGTCTCACAGATTGTACCATCAACCACGACATGGCACGTCTCACAGATTGTACCATCAACCACGACATGGCACGTCTCACAGATTGTACCATCAACCATGACATGGCACGTCTCACAGATTGCACCATCAACCACGACATGGCACGTCTCACAGATTGTACCATCAACCACGACATGGCACGTCTCACAGATTGTACCATCAACCACGACATGGCACGTCTCACAGATTGTATCATCAACCACGACATGGCACGTCTCACAGATTGCACCATCAACCACGACATGGCACGTCTCACAGATTGTACCATCAACCACGACATGGCACGTCTCACAGATTGCACCATCAACCACGACATGGCACGTCTCACAGATTGTACCATCAACCACGACATGGCACGTCTCACAGATTGTACCATCAACCACGACATGGCACGTCTCACAGATTGTACCATCAACCACGACATGGCACGTCTCACAGATTGTACCATCAACCACGACATGGCACGTCTCACAGATGGCACGTGTATTTCTAATGCAGACCACCAACGTTGAAAGCAGGACATTCTATGGATATTCAAATGACATTCCCGATAAGAGACATGTCGGATCGTTCGCTAAACGCTACGATATGTGTGAACTTCACAAGAAGTGTCTCAGAAATATCATTGATATGATACAGGCATGTCGGATCGTTCGCTATACGCTACGATATGTGTGAACTTCACAAGAAGTGTCTCAGAAACATCATTGATAATGATACAGGCATGTCGGATGTGGCCTTCAGGTCTTGAGTTTTTTTCCGCTCTGTGATGTAACCTGGCTCCACCAACCTGCCATACATTATGCATATCCTATCAAAGTAAACATCAAGCATGAAACTTGAATGAATACAGGAATATAGAACGAGAGAGAGAGAGAGAGAGAGAGGAAGGGAGATAGGGAGGGAGGGTTAGAGGGAGGGGAAACTGCACAGAGAAGGTGATTTGCTGAAAGCCTGGGTGGAATTGTTTTAGAGAAGCATGAAGAAAAGCAGGAAGAAACCTGGAGATGACAAGAAGAAGAAGAAGAAGAAGAATCGCTATGGGCGTCTAAATGCCTTTCAAATGTCAATCTATGATTATGTCTAAAACGGTACCCTATTCCCTATATAGTACACTGTTTTTGACCAGAGCCCTATAGACCCTGGTCAAAATGTGTTACATACTGTACAGAATAGGGGGCCATTTGAGACCCACGCAGCCTATTAACAAATAAACAAAGACATGGCTGCATTTCCATGGCTCACACAGAGTCACTGTTACTGGCCTTAGGACATGATGGTAACAGCTAGAGTCACTGTTACTGGCCTTAGGACATGATGGTAACAGCTAGATTCACTGTTACTGGCCTTAGGACACGATGGTAACAGCTAGAGTCACTGTTACTGGCCTTAGGACACAATGGTAACAGGTAGATTCACTGTTACTGGCCTTAGGACATGATGGTAACATGTAGACACTGTTACTGGCCTTAGGACATGATGGTAACAGCTAGATTCACTGTTACTGGCCTTAGGACATGATGGTAACAGCAAGATTCACTGTTACTGGAATTAGGACATGATGGTAACAGGTAGACACTGTTACTGGCCAGAAGACATGATGGTAACAGGTAGACAATGTTACTGGCCTTAGGACATGATGGTAACAGGTAGACGCTCTTACTGGCCTTAGGACATGATGGTAACAGGTAGATTCACTGTTACTGGCCTTAGGACATGATGGTAACAGGTAGACACTGTTACTGGCCTTAGGACATGATGGTAACAGGTAGACACTGTTACTGGCCTTAGGACATGATGGTAACAGGTAGACAATGTTACTGGCCTTAGGACATGATGGTAACAGGTAGCAAGCTCGGTTAATTTCTACAGCCTGAGATGTAAACTAAGATGATGGATATGGAGGCCTGTTTAACCATCTACATGTGTGATGATATGAAGGCCTGTTTTACCATCTACATGTGTGATGATATGAAGGCCTGTTTTACCATCTACATGTGTGATGATATGAAGGCCTGTTTAACCATCTACATGTGTGATGATATGGAGGCCTGTTTTACCATCTACATGTGTGATGATATGAAGGCCTGTTTTCCAATCTACATGATGGAGAGAACAACATTTTTATAGTTCCAGTGTCATTCCTTTTGTTTCTCTTGCTTGACAAATGTGCATTACTCTGATACACATCTATTTTAGGCAAGTATGTGTGTTCGAGCAACAGCTATTTTGCTTTCTGTTACACTGTCGTTTTCCTTTTTCTACCTTGCTGGATAAAAGTGTACAATGGCCAATATACTTCTCTAGTAGTAAGGGAAATGTCCATCCTCTGACAATCAAATATTCTGTTCTATTCTGGCACCATGAATATCTTGGAATATCTCAAACATAGTATCTGTATGTTATTTAGCAATAGGTATCCAAATCCTAATTGGGAGAACTGTCCTAGAGTATACTGTGCTGTTGTAAAGTTTGAGTTTATCCTCCTACATACAACCTATTTTAAAATCAGATTGCCCCCCCTGATTTACCTCAAACCAACCAGACCATATCACCAAGTTAGCCCGCACCGCAGACTGAGTTGCTAGGCAACTGAAGACACTTGCTGTCGGGTGCCTGAAAATTATTCTTTGATTCGAAGAAAGATTTTATGTAACCCCCTGACAGGGAAGAAATTTCACATGATTATATAAAATTGTAAATGTAATTTGAATTCAAAAGAAAATAAGATTTGGTGTTCTGACGGATGTGTAAACGTCTCAGTCACAAGGCAAGGCGAGAACGGTGTTGATGTAATGTGGTTACATTAAATGTTCAAAAGTATGTGGACACCCCTTCAAATTAGTGGATTCGACTATTTCTGCCACACCCGTTGCTGACAGGTGTATAAAATCAAGCACACAGTCATGCAATCTCCATAGACAAACATTGGCATTGGCCCATACTGAAGAGCTCAGTGACTTTCAACGTGGCACTGTCATAAGATCACACTTTTCCAACAAGTCAGTTCGTCAAATTTCTGTCCTGCAAGAGTTACACCGTTCAACTATAAATGCTGTTATTGTGAAGCGGAAATGTCTAGGAGCAACAACGGTTCAGACGCGAAGTGGTAGGCCACACAAGCTCACAGAACCGGACCGCCGAGTGCTGAAGTGCGTAGCACGTAAAAATCGTCTGACCTCTTTTGCAACACTGCCGAGTTCCAAACTGCCTCTGGAAGCAAAGTCAGCACAAGAACTGTTCGTTGGGAGCTTCATGAAATGTTTTCCATGGCCGAGCAGCTGCACACAAGCCTGACATCACCATGCGCAATGCCAAGTATTGGCTGGATTGGTGTAAAGCTCGCCTCAATTGGACTCTGGAGTAGTGGAAAAGCGTTCTCTTGAGTGATGAGGTTTGGCAGATGCCAGGAGAATACTACGTGCCCGAATGCATAGTGCCAACTATAAAGTTTGGTGGAGGAGGAATAATGGTCTGGGCTGTTTTTCAGGGCTAGGCCCCTTAGTTCCAGTGAAGGGAAATCTTAATGCTACAGCATACAATGCTATTGTAAATGATACTGTGCTTCCAACTTTGTGGCAACAGTTTGGGGAAGGCCCTTTCCTGTATCAGCATGACAATGCACAAAGCCAGGCCCATACATAAATGGTTAGTCGAGATCGGTGTGGAAGAACATGACTGGCCTCCACAGAGCCCTGACCTCAACCCCATCAAACATCTTTGGGATGAATTGGAACGACGACTGCGAGTCAGGCCTAATCGCCCAACATTCGTGCCAGTCCTCACTAATGCTCTTGTGGCTGAACGGAAGCAAGTCCATGTAGCAATAATCCAACAACTAATGGAAAGCCTTCCCAGAAGAGCGGAGGCTGTTATAGCAGCAACTCCATATTAAATCCCCATGATTTTGGAATGAGATGTTCGACGAGCAGGTGTCCACGTACCTTTGGTCATGTATTTTCTTCTCTCAGGAAATGTAATTTTCCCCCAGCAAATAGCCAGTAGCACACTTGTATTACACAGAAAAGTGAGATATAATTACACTTCTTAATAAGAAAGTTCGCTAACATTTAGGCCAATACAGGGAGGAGGCTGGAGAATGAGAAGAGACCAGCCAGGCAGCTAATGCAATGTACCCACATATCTGCTACCCTGGCACTGGCATATCCTCCCTTGGATTTTACTGAGTTGCAGTTCCTTTGAGGAAATCAGTCAATTTAAAAAAAATTGTTAGGCCCTAATCTATGGATTTCACATGACTGGGAATACAGATATGCATCTGTCGGTCGCATAAACCTTAAAATAAATTAGCCTCACAATGGGCCTTAGGACCTCAACCACGCACAACCAGGATATCATAACCTCCATCAATATGAGACAATACTGTGTAGCCGTATTCATAGACCTGGCCAAGGTTTTCGACTCTGTCAATCACCACATTCTTATCAGCAGACTCAACAGCCTTGGTTTCTTAAATGACTGCCTTGCCTGGTTCACCAACTACTTATTAGACAGAGTTCAGTGTGTAAAATCGGAGGGCCTGTCCAACTGCTCTTAAATGCAAGTAAAACTAAATGCATGCTCTTCAACCGAACGCTACCAGCACCTGCCCGCCCGTCCAGCATCACTACTCTGGACTGTTCTGACTACTCTGGACTGTTCTGAAATGTGGACATCTACAAATACCTAGGTGTCTGGCTAGACTGTAAACTCTACTTCCAGACTCACATTAAGCATCTCCAATACAAAATTAAATCTAGAAACGGCTTCCAATTTTGCAACAAAGCATCCTTCACTCATGCTGCCAAACATACCCTCGTAAAACTGACTATCCTACCCATCCTTGACTTCAGCGATGTCATTTACAAAATAGCCTCCAACGCTCTACTCAGCAAATTGGATGCAGTCTATCACAGTGCAATCCGTTTTGTCACCAAAGCCCCATATACCACCCAACACTGCGACCTGTATGCTCTCGTTGGCTGGCCCTCGCTTCATATTTGTCGCCAAACACACTGGCTCCATGTCACCTAAGCCCCGCCTTATCACAGTTCACTGGTCACCATAGCAGCACCCACCCATAGCACGTGCTCCAGCAGGTATATCTCACTGGTCACTCCCAAAGCCAAATCCTCCTTTGGCCGCCTTTCCTTCCAGTTCTCTGCTGCCGTGAATTGGAACAAATCGCAAAAATCACTGAAGCTGGAGTCTCATATCTCCCTCACTAACTTTAAGCATCAGCTGTCAGAGCAGCTCACAGATCACTGCAACTGTACATAGCCCATCTGTAAATAGCCCATCCAACTACCTCATCCCCATACTGTTATTTATTTTTTGCTCCTTTGCACCTCAGTATCTCTACTTGCACATTCATCTTCTGCACATCTATCACTCCAGTGTTTAATTGCTATATTGTAATTATTTCGCCACTATGGCCTTACCTCCCTTATCTTACCTCATTTGCTCACACTGTACATATACTTTTTCTATTGTGTTATTGACTGTATGTTTGTTTATTCCATGTGTAACTCTGTGTTGTTGTTTGTGTCGCACTACTTTGCTTTATCTTGGCCTGGTTGCAGTTGTAAATGAGAACTTGCTCTCAACTGGCTTACCTGGTTAAATAAAGGTGTTCTCACCTGGCCTACCTGGTTAAATAAAGGTGTTCTCACCTGGCCTACCTGGTTAAATAAAGGTGTTCTCACCTGGCCTACCTGGTTAAATAAAGGTGTTCTCAACTAGCCTACCTGGTTAAATAAAGGTGTTCTCAACTAGCTTACCTGGTTAAATAAAGGTGAATTAATAAAAAAAAATATTAAAAAAAAACGGTAATTTTGTGCATTCAAATTGCCATCGATAAAATGCAATTGTGTTCATTGTCCATAGCTTATTCCTGCCCATACTATAATCCCAAAGCCACCATGGGGCAGCCTGTTTACAATGTTGGCTTCAGCAAACCGCTCGCACACAGAGTGCCAAACACGTGGTCAGTGTTTGTGAGGCCGGCTGGACATACTGGTACTTTTGAGATGGGTTATGGTAGAGAAAGTTACTCTGGCAACAGCTCTGGTGGACATACTGGTACATTTTGAGATGGGTTATGGTAGAGAAAGTTACTCTGGCAACAGCTCTGGTGGACATACTGGTACATTTTGAGATGGGTTATGGTAGAGAAAGTTACTCTGGCAACAGCTCTGGTGGACATACTGGTACATTTTGAGATGGGTTATGGTAGAGAAAGTTACTCTGGCAACAGCTCTGGTGGACATACTGGTACATTTTGAGATGGGTTATGGTAGAGAAAGTTACTCTGGCAACAGCTCTGGTGGACATACTGGTACATTTTGAGATGGGTTATGGTAGAGAAAGTTACTCTGGCAACAGCTCTGGTGGACATACTGGTACATTTTGAGATGGGTTATGGTAGAGACAGTTACTCTGGCAACAGCTCTGGTGGACATTAATGATGGACATACTGGTACATTTTGAGATGGGTTATGGTAGAGAAAGTTACTCTGGCAACAGCTCTGCTGGACATTAATGATGGACATACTGGTACATTTTGAGATGGGTTATGGTAGAGAAAGTTACTCTGGCAACAGCTCTGCTGGACATTAATGATGGACATACTGGTACATTTTGAGATGGGTTATGGTAGAGAAAGTTACTCTGGCAACAGCTCTGCTGGACATTAATGATGGACATACTGGTACATTTTGAGATGGGTTATGGTAGAGAAAGTTACTCTGGCAACAGCTCTGGTGGACATACTGGTACATTTTGAGATGGGTTATGGTAGAGACATTTACTCTGGCAACAGCTCTGGTGGACATTAATGATGGACATACTGGTACATTTTGAGATGGGTTATGGTAGAGACATTTACTCTGGCAACAGCTCTGGTGGACATTAATGATGGACATACTGGTACATTTTGAGATGGGTTATGGTAGAGAAAGTTACTCTGGCAACAGCTCTGGTGGACATACTGGTACATTTTGAGATGGGTTATGGTAGAGACAGTTACTCTGGCAACAGCTCTGCTGGACATTAATGCAGTCAGCACTCTCCCTCAAAACTATATTTAATTTTTAAATTTAACCAGGCAAGTCAGTTAAGAACAAATTAATATTTACAATGGGGGCGTACCTCAGCGATGCTGGGCCAATTGTGCGCCACCCTATGGGACTCCCCAATCACAGCCAGAGGGATTCAGCGTGGTGGATTCAAACCAGGGGCTGTAGTGTCACCTCTTGTACTGATATGCAGTGCCTTAGACCGCTGCGCCACTTGACACATCTGCGACATTGTGTTGTGTGACAAATTGCACATTTTAGAGTGGCCTTTTATTGTCCCAGCACAAGGTGTACCTGTGTAATGATCATGGGAATGGGAATTGGGAATTGATGGGAAATGATGTAAATATATCACTAGCCACTTTAAACAATGCTACCTTATATAATGTTACTTACCCTACATTATTCATCTCATATGCATACGTATATACTGTACTCTATATCATCGACTGCATCCTTATGTAATACATGTATCACTAGCCACTTTAACTATGCTACTTTGTTTACATACTCACCTCATGTATATACTGTACTCGATACCATCTACTGTATCTTGCCTATGCTGCTCTGTACCATCACTCATTCATACATCCTTATGTACATATTCTTTATCCCCTTACACTGTGTATAAGACAGTAGTTTTGGAATTGTTAGTTAGATTACTTGTTGGTTATTACTGCATTGTCGGAACTAGAAGCACAAGCATTTCGCTACACTCGCATTAAATCTGCTAACCATGTGTATGTGACAAATAAAATTTGATTTGATTTGATGTTTAATCAGCTTCTTGATATGCCACTCCTGTCAAGTGGATGGATTGTCTTGGGACAGGATAAATGCTCTCTAACAGGGATGTAAGCAAATTGGTGTACAACATTTGAGAGAAATAAGCTTTTTGTGTGTATAGAACATTCCTGGAATATTTTCTTTCAGCTCATGAAACATGGGACCAACTCTATAAATGTTGCGTTTCTATTTGTGTTAAGTGTATAAACATCTTTGGTGTGTTGAATAAAAACCACAACAAGACACTTCCTCAAACACACAACAAGACAGTAACTCATGTCTCTTCCTGTCCCTCACGTGCTTTGGCTACTCTCTCTCTTACAGCTGCACTGCACCAATCATCTACTGCAGTAAACCAACGAGGGCCCAGCTATAGTACCTTCATAATATTGTAAACCAATGTGTTCCTAGCTATAGTACCTTCATAATATTGTAAACCAATGTGTTTCCAGCTATAGTACCTTCATAATATTGTAAACCAATGTGTTCCCAGCTATAGTACCTTCATAATATTGTAAACCAATGTGTTCCCAGCTATAGTACCTTTATAATATTGTAAACCAATGTGTTCCTAGCTATAGTACCTTCATTATATTGTAAACCAACTTGGGTCCAGCTATAGTACCTTCATAATATTGCAAGCCAATGTGTTCCCAGCTATAGTACCTTCATAATATGGTAAACCAATGTGTTCCCAGCTATAGTACCTTCATTATATTGTAAACCAATGTGTTCCCAGCTATAGTACCTTCATAATATTGTAAACCAACTTGGGTCCAGCTATTGTACCTTCATAATATTGTAAACCAATGTGTTCCCAGCTATAGTACCTTCATAATATTGTAAACCAGCTTGGGTCCAGCTATAGTACCTTCATAATATTGTAAACCAATGTTTTCCCAGCTATAGTACCATCATAATATTGTAAACCAATGTGTTCCCAGCTATAGTACCTTCATAATATTGTAAACCAATGTGTTTCCAGCTATAGTACCTTCATAATATTGTAAACCAATGTGTTTCCAGCTATAGTACCATCATAATATTGTAAACCAATGTGTTCCCAGCTATAGTACCTTCATAATATTGTAAACCAATGTGTTTCCAGCTATAGTACCTTCATAATATTGTAAACCAATGTGTTCCCAGCTATAGTACCTTCATAATATTGTAAACCAATGTGTTTCCAGCTATAGTACCTTCATAATATTGTAAACCAATGTGTTCCTAGCTATAGTACCTTCATAATATTGTAAACCAATGTGTTCCCAGCTATAGTACCTTCATAATATTGTAAACCAATGTGTTCCCAGCTATAGTACCTTTATAATATTGTAAACCAATGTGTTCCCAGCTATAGTACCTTCATAATATTGTAAACCAGCTTGGGTCCAGCTATAGTACCTTCATAATATTGTAAACCAATGTGTTCCCAGCTATAGTACCATCATAATATTGTAAACCAATGTGTTCCCAGCTATAGTACCTTCATAATATTGTAAACCAATGTGTTCCCAGCTATAGTACCTTCATAATATTGTAAACCAATGTGTTTCCAGCTATAGTACCTTCATAATATTGTAAACCAATGTGTTCCCAGCTATAGTACCTTCATAATATTGTAAACCAATGTGTTCCCAGCAATAGTACCTTTATAATATTGTAAAACAATGTGTTTCCAGCTATAGTACCTTCATAATATTGTAAACCAGCTTGGTTCCAGCTATAGTACCTTCATAATATTGTAAACCAATGTGTTCCCAGCTATAGTACCTTCATAATATTGTAAACCAATGTGTTTCCAGCTATAGTACCTTCATAATATTGTAAACCAATGTGTTTCCAGCTATAGTACCATCATAATATTGTAAACCAATGTGTTCCCAGCTATAGTACCTTCATAATATTGTAAACCAATGTGTTCCCAGCTATAGTACTTTCATAATATTGTAAACCAATGTGTTCCCAGCTATAGTACTTTCATAATATTGTAAACCAATGTGTTCCCAGCTATAGTACCTTCATAATATTGTAAACCAACGTGTTCCC
The DNA here is from genome assembly GCF_057628025.1 of Oncorhynchus mykiss. NCBI lineage: Eukaryota > Metazoa > Chordata > Actinopteri > Salmoniformes > Salmonidae > Oncorhynchus > Oncorhynchus mykiss. The sequence goes on along the minus strand of NC_143046.1, from coordinate 10,926,926 downwards.
AGCTATAGTACCTTCATTATATTGTAAACCAACTTGGGTCCAGCTATAGTACCTTCATAATATTGTAAACCAATGTGTTTCCAGCTATAGTACCATCATAATATTGGAATTGCAGTTCAGATAGTTAACATAATGGTCAGTAATTACCATGTTCTATATGCTGTGTGTGTTAGAGAGGTCCCATGGGAAATTAACAGGGTCAAGAGTCACACAGGCTAGTGGCGGCCTATTAGAGATACCACAGGAGGCTGGTGAGGGGAGGACGGCTCACAATAGTAGCTAAGTGAATGGAATGGTATCAAACACAAGGAAACCTTTATATGAATTATATTGTGTGTGTGTGTGTGTGTGTGTGTGTGTGTGTGTGTGTGTGTGTGTGTGTGTGTGTGTGTGCGTGCGTGCGCGTGTGTTAGTGGGTTAGTGTGTGAGAAAGCATATGGATATTTATATACATTTTCCTTCACCATTGTCCCTCAGACTGAATCCATATCAGTTTTCTATGTACACTGAGTGTACACAACATTTACACTGACTGACCAGGTGAATTCAGTTGAAAGCTATGATCCCTTATTGAGTTCACCTGTTAAATCTACTTCAATCAGTGTAGATTGAAGGGGATGAGACAGGCTAAATAATGGTTTTCAAGCCTTGAGACAATTGAGACATGGATTGTGTTTGTGTGCCATTCAGAGGGTGAATGGGCAAGACAAAATATTTTAGTGCCTTTGAACAGGGTATGGTAGAACAGGGTATGGTAGAACAGGGTATGGTAGAACAGGGTATGGTAGAACAGGGTACAGGGTATGGTAGAACAGGGTATGGTAGAACAGGGTATGGTAGAACAGGGTATGGTTGAACAGGGTATGGTAGAACAGGGTATGGTAGAACAGGGTATGGTAGAACAGGGTATGGTAGAACAGGGTATGGTTGAACAGGGTATGGTTGAACAGGGTATGGTAGAACAGGGTGTGGTAGAACAGGGTATGGTAGAACAGGGTATGGTAGAACAGGGTATGGTAGAACAGGGTATGGTTGAACAGGGTATGGTAGAACAGGGTATGGTAGAACAGGGTATGGTAGTAGGTGCCTGGTGCACTGCTTTCTGTCAAGATGTGCAACACTGCTGTTTTTTTAACGCTCAACAGTTTCCTGTGTGTATCAACAATGGTCCACCACCTAAAGGACATCCAGACAACTTGATACAACTGTGTTATGCATTGGAGTCAACAAGGGTCAGCATCCCTGTGGAACGCTTTCAACACCTTGGAGAGTCCATGCCCTGACGAATTGAGGATGTTCTGAGGGTTATGGATTCCTAATGTTTTAAATACACTCAGTGTAAATCTTCACCTTGACCATGAGCAAGTCTCAATTTTAGGTAGACTACACCATCTAGTGTATAAATCCAACCATGCATCCGTAGAATTTGGCAAAATAAGCTGTCTTTAGGTACAGATCTAGGATCAGTTGATCTTCCTCAATTCCTATCCTAAACCATTAGGCGACCTGAGATCAGTGTCTATGGATTAGGTGAAAGCACAGTCAGAATGAACAGCTGTTGATTTATGTTTTATTTTTACAGTATTTAACCTTTATTTAACCAGGAAGGTCTCATTGAGATTTGAAATCTCTTTTCAAGAGCGTCCTAGCCAGGATAGGCAGCACCAAGTCATTACACAATTACAGAAAGACAACATGAAAACTACAACTAATCTAGTGAAAACCATAGAATTCACAAGTGTATAACAAAATCATACAACAGCTAATTAAAAACATTGACAGGTCAGGAAATCAGTCTCAAAATCCTTCATCAGTGATTTAAAAATGCCAATCGGGACAAATTCTTCCAGTTTAAAAGTATTTTGTAAGGCGTTCCAAGACGATGGCCAGAGGACATAAAAGCCCTTTTACCAAATTCAGTTCGGACATTTGTAACAGTTAGCAGGATAAAGTTCTGCGAACGAAGAGAGTACCCACCACATTTCTGAACAATAAAAATGCCCAAATAAAAAGGTAGTAAACCCAAAATGGCTTTGCAAATAAAAGTATACCAGTGACTGAGCCTACGAGTGACTAGAGAAGGCCAGCCAACCGTTGGTCTATAAAGTGCAGTGGCGTGTAAGGGTTTCGCAGTTTAAAATAAATCCCAATGCACCATGGTAAAGGGTGTCAATTGAGCTCAAACTCTGAGCAGAAGCATTCATATATAAAATATCCCCATAGTATGAAGGCATAAATGTAGCAGATACTAGCCTCCTAGTATATTCATAAACAGGCTTAATTGGCAGTGGTGTAAAGTACTGAAGTAATAATGCTTTAAAGTACAATTAGGTCGTTTTTTGGGGTATCTGTACTTTACATTTACATTGACAACTTTCATTTTTACTTCTCTACATTACTAAAGAAAATAATGTACTTTTTACTCCATACATTCTCCCTGACACCCAAAAAGTACTAGTTACATTTTGAATGTTTAGCAGGACAGGAAAACGGTCCTTTTATTAAAGATAACATCCCTGGTCATCCCTACTGCCTCTGATCTGGCGGACTGACTAAACACAAATGCTTCATTTGTAAATGATGTCTTAGGGTTTGAGTGTGACTCTGGCTATCTGCAATACAAATGTGCTGTCTGGTTTGAGATAAGATAAGCAATTTTATAATTCATATTTTTACTTTAACTTCGACACGTAAATACAGTACCAGTCCAATGTTTGTACACCTACTCATTCAAAGGTTTTTCTTTATTTTATTTTATTGTAGAATAATTGTGAAGACATCAAAACTATGAAATATCACATCATGTAGTAACCAAAAAAGTGTTAAACAAATCCAAATATATTTTAGATTATTCAAAGTGGCCCCCTTTGCCTTGATGACAGCTTTGCACACTCTTGGCATTCTCTCAACCAGCTCCACCTGGAATGCTTTTCCAACAGTCTAGAAGAAGTTCCCACATATGCTGAGCACTTGTAGGTTGCGGTCCAACTCATCCCAAACCATCTCAATTGGGTTGAGGTCGGGTGACTGTGGAGGCCTAGTCATCTGATGCAGCACTCCAACACTCTCCTTCTTAGTCAAATAGTCCTTACACAGCCTGGAGGTGTGTGTTGGGTCATTGTCCTGTTGAAAAACAAATGATAGTCCCACTAAGTGCAAACCAGATGGGATGGCATATCACTGCAGAATGCTGTGGTAGCCAAGGATAAGTGTGCCTATTATTCTAAATATATCACAGACAGAGTCACCAGCAAAGCACCCCCACACCATCACACCTCCTCCTCCATGGTCCAAAGTGGGGACCACACATACGTAGACCATCCATTAATCTACTCTGCGTCTCACAACGACACGGTGGTTGGAACCAAAAATCTCAAATTTGGACTCATCAGACCAAAGGACAGATTTCCACTGGTCTAATGTCCATTGTTCTTGTTTCTTGGCCCAAGCAAGTCTCTTCTTATTATCGGTGTCCTTTAGTAGTGGTTTCTTTGCAGCAATTCGACACTGAAGGCCTGATTTACGCAGTTGATGTTGAGCTGTGTCTGTTACCTGAACTCTGAAGCATTTATTTGGGCTGTAATCTGATGAGCACTTAACTCTAATGAACTTATCCTCTGCAGCAGAGGTAACTCCACCTTTCCTGTCATTTCTGTAATTTCTCTTCACTTATTTGAGCTGTTCTTGCCATAATATGGCCTTGGTCTTTTACCAAATAGGGCTATCTACTGTATACCACCCCCTTTTTTAATATACTTTTTTATGTCACCTTTATTTAACCAGGTTGAGAACAAGTTCTCATTTACAACTGCGACCTGGCCAAGATAAAGCAAAGCAGTGCGACAAAAAACAACAACACAGATTTACACAAAAACAAACGTACAGTCAATAACACAACAGAAAAATATATATACAGTGTGTGCAAATGGCGTGAGGAGGTAAGGCAGTAAATAGGCCATAGTAGTGAAGTCATTACAATTCAGCAAATTAACACTGGAGTGATAGATGTGCAGATGATGATGTGCAAGTAGAAATACCGGTGTGCAAAAGTAAATAAAAACAATATGGGGATGAGATAGTTGGATGGGCTATTTACAGATGGGCTATGTACAGCTGCAGCGATCGGTAAGCTGCTCAGATAGCTGATGCTTAAAGTTATTGAGGAAGATATAAGTCTCCAACTTCAGCGATTTTTGCAATTCATTCCAGTCATTGGCAGCAGAGAACTGGAAGGAAAGGTGGCCAAAGGGGGTGTTGGCTTTGGGGATGATCAGTGAGATATACCTGCTGGAGCGCGTGCTACGGGTGGGTGTTGTTATGGTGACCAGTGAGCTGAGATAAGGCGGAGCTTTACCTGGCAAAGACTTATAGATGACCTGGAGTCAGAGGGAATGTGTGTAGCAAGGGCCAGCCGATGAGAACATAAGGAACGGTAGGATAGTCAGTTTTACGAGCGTATGTTTGGCGCAGTGAGTGAAGGAGGCTTTGTTGCGAAGCCGATTCTAGATTTAAGCCGATTGGAAGCCGATTCTAGATTTCATTTTGGATTGGAGATCCTTAATATGAGTCTGGAAGGAGAGTTTACAGTCTAGCCTGACACCTAGGCATTTGTAGTTGTCCACATATTCTCAGTCAGAACCGCCCAGAGTAGTGATGCTAGACGGGCAAGCGGGTGCGGGCAGCGATAAGTTGAAGAGCATGCATTTAGTTGTACTAGTGTTTAAGAGCAGTTGGAGGCCAATCAGTTGTCACAACAAAGCTGGGTGAGAGGATGCCAAGACTGTGCAAAGCTGTCATCAAACCAAAGGGTGGCTGCTTTTAAGAATCTCAAATATAAAAAAATATTGACATTTGTTTAACACATTTTTTGGTTACTACATGATTCCATTTGTGTTACTTCAGAGTTTTGATGTCTTCACTATTATTCTACAATTATTCTACAGTTAAAATATAGAAACATCCTGTAATTAGTAGCTGTGTCCAAACTTTTGACTGGTACTGTATATTTAAAACCAAATACTTTCAGACTTTTACTCAGGTAGTATTTTATTGGGTGACTAACTTTTACTTGAGTAATTTTCTATCAAATTTTTTCTCAAGTATCACAATTGGGTATTTTTTCCACCACTGCTGTCAGCCTCCAAAACAGAACATTATTACTGCTTCATGGTAATAATATAGTATAATCATCGATATTTATAACAATTTCTCTCATGGTCTGTTCTGAAGTACATTTGACAAAGGCCATGCAGTAAAACCAGTGATACAATCTAGCAGGAATAGTGTTGCTTCATCCACATCAATCAAATGAACATGAACAGGATCCTCCATGATATTTTCCATGGACATTAAGTCTATCTGTTTCCACTAGAGAGCACTATATGACCACTGGAAGATAACCAGTAGCAGAGCCAGGCACTCTCTCATTACTTGATACTCTCAGAGGTTGTCTTTTGTGTAGTTGCACCATTTCTAATGGAATGTTTTAACCAATTATACAATGTGACAAATATAATATACATTCTACAAGCTCTACACTTTTAGGACAGTGATTAAAACATGTGGATTTCTGTTTTATTATTTATTCATTATTTATTATTTTCCATCGTAATTTTTTAAAAGTGCATTTGGATGAAAAATATACCAATTCCTCACATACCAGACTCAGTGGTAACCACTGTTTCTCCAATGGTCAGACGCTTGTGTTGCTCATCAGTCTTGATCCCTGTCTGGTCTTTCCTGCTGCAGGACACAGGTTTACGCTTCAGCAGTGTTACACAGTGGGTCTGCAGCTCTTTATTCATACATAGCAGTACGATGGGGCTGGAGAAGAGTGGAAGGTCCAGCAGAAATTCTTCCACCATCTCCTGGCACACTGTGGTTTCCTTCATCAGAGTGAATATCCCACCTACAGAGAGAGAGGGAGAGAGAGGTCAACAGTTTCAAAGTTTCTGCATAACTCAGAATGTAATATACAGGTTTATCACAGTATCTACTGAAAAGGTCTTCAAAAAGAAAATAGTGATAGTTCTAACCAATACAGGACAATGCAGTGATAGTTCTAACCAATACAAGACAATGCAGTGATAGTTCTAACCAATACAAGACAATGCAGTGATAGTTCTAACCAATACAAGACAATGCAGTGATAGTTCTAACCAATACAAGACAATGCATTGATAGTTCTAACCAATACAAGACAATGCAGTGATAGTTCTAACCAATACAAGACAATGCAGTGATAGTTCTAACCAATACAAGACAATGCAGTGATAGTTCTAACCAATACAAGACAATGCAGTGATAGTTCTAACCAATACAAGACAATGCAGTGATAGTTCTAACCAATACAGGACAATGCAGTGATAGTTCTAACCAATACAAGACAATGCAGTGATCGTTCTAACCAATACAGGACAATGCAGTGATAGTTCTAACCAATACAAGACAATGCAGTGATCGTTCTAACCAATACAGGACAATGCAGTAATAGTTCTAACCAATACAAGACAATGCAGTGATCGTTCTAACCAATACAGGACAATGCAGTGATAGTTCTAACCAATACAAGACAATGCAGTGATAGTTCTAACCAATACAAGACAATGCATTGATAGTTCTAACCAATACAGGACAATGCAGTGATAGTTCTAACCAAAACAATGCAGCACATAAGGCACATGATAAAATCTCCACAAAAAAAGTGTCCCGGTCAAGGAGAAGACAAGAGACTAGTTAGTTATGAGGTCAAGGAGAAGACAAAAGACTAGTTAGTTATCGGGCCAAGGAGAAGACAAGAGACTAGTTAGTTATGAGATCAAGGAGAAGACAAAAGACTAGTTAGTTATCAGTCACTCACCAGGAAGATGTGCCAGTAGTGTAATCAGAGATATGACACTAAACACCTTGGCCAGTTTCTTATTGACCGCCTGGCTCCGGTGCATCACCTTGGCGCTCTTGAAAATCGTATGCAGCACATGAGCGTAGAAATAGAGGTTGAATGGCAGGAACACTGCGATCTTGAATAGATAGGTAGGTAGATAGATAAACAACATATCATCAGGTAGCATCAATCAATCCCACAATACAACCACACTGATAAATACCTTGACCAGCGTGAGAACCCTCATGACTCTATCATTGATATAGGAGAAGCATGTGTGGTTGACGGGGTCCAGGTGTTCCACCCTGCTCCCTAGGACCCACTGGATCAGCTCCTTCAACCCCACAGGGAGGAGGGGGAAGAGCAGCTCCAGGGCCAGGAGCGCCCTGCTGTTCACCAGACGACCACAGTCACACACCACCGTCAGGTAGATGGAGAAGGATATGAAGGAGACGTAGTGGTAGGAAGCTGAAGAAGAGATGTTTTTATTCAATTATTGCAAGAAAATACAATATACAGACAGAACAAATGATAGAATCATTGACATTCAGCATTCCACGGCTAAGGAAATAATATCAAGGGGCGAATCCTAACTTCCAGTCAAATTTGGACTTAGTCTCCCATTGACATTAATAATGAATGACTAAATGAAAATGTGACTTAAGTGAAAAGGTAGAAAGTGGTTATACATTTCAAAACAATAATAGCACGCATTACAACTTTAAGGAATTACCTGAGGAAGTCAGTTGCTTGGCGCTGACCATGACCTCACAGAGCCCCTCGCCCAGAGCCCAACGTCCATGGGTCCTCCAGTGTATAATCAGAGGCCAAAGGCTAGTAATACAAACATTCATACTTGACTGGGTTTATTTATCACTTTTCCAGTAGCTTAAAGGCTGCGTTCACACAGGCAGCCCAATTATGATCTTTGTTTGCCACTAATTGGTGTACCATTGTGCAAAATATCAGAATTGGGCTGTCGGTATAAACTTAGTTAATGTGCTTCACATAGTAAGGGGGAAATTCACCTGAGGTTGACCAGGTTACAGGTGGTGCTGCCTAGGATGAAGACGGCCACGTTGCTCCGTATCTTACTGCGTCGGCTGAGCAGGCAGGAGATCAGCGAGGTCAGGATAAAGACGTTGAGACCGAAGCCGGGGACCAAGAGAATGACTTTGGATGAAGCGCATAGCTGCAGGTAGGTGTTGACTCCGCAGTAGAACGAGGATGTGTGGTTGAGGTACATGGCCGTGGACTGAGGCTGATGGAAAGGAACAGGTTTTTAAAGCCTATCCAGACTCTCATCAGACTGACTTTACACAACTATCTGCTTTCTGCAGAGCCAATGAAAGACTCCCAACAGAGTCCTGATTGTCATAACCAAGAGTGTTATAACTGGGCCAACACGTGCATGACATACCGCACACAGAGTGAGCTCGATTTCATGGAAATATGGAAATACAAACTGACATTCCACTTCGTTGTCAACACCTGACGTAGCATTGTATTGGATAACATGTTTTCTTTCTTACCCAGGCCCCCACCCTTCAAAGTCAACTTACCCTTAATGAAGTCTGCCTTGTTTCCTGAAGCCTGTTATTTCTAAGTTTGCGTCCCAAATAACAGCCTAGTCCCTATGGGGCTCTGGTCAAAAATAGTGCACTATATAGAGAATAGGGTTACATTTGGAACGCAACCCTGTTGTTTCTAAGACTTTGGCCCAACGGAGCCAATTACAAAGGATCTGGGTCCTAATCCTTCCTCTTCTTATAAACCTTACATGTTGAGTTAATTGGCAAATGAATATCTCCCAAAGACAGAATAATATGGCGTCTTACATCCGCCTATAACCCATACACCATGATTTCAATGGAGAGTCTACTTCAGGATGTTGGCAAATAAGCCCGTTACCTAATTCCCCAGAGTCAGATGAACTTGTGGATACCATTGTTATGTCTTTGCGTGGAGTTTGAAGGAAGTTGCTAACTAGCGTTAGCATAATTGCTGTCTCAGTCATTGCACTAACGCTAATTAGCTTTGGCTTGTGAAATTCTCTCTAACTCCCACTTAAGGATCCACGCCTTTTTTTTCAAATTTTCGCCTAAAATGACATATCCAAATCTAACTGCCTGTAGCTCAGGACCTGAAGCAAGGATATGCATATTCTTGATACCGTTTGAAACAAAACACTTTGAAGTTTGTGGAAATGTGAAATGAATGTAGGAGAATATAACACATTAGATCTGGTATAAGATAATACAAAGACAAGAATATGTGCTATTTTAATACATTTTTTAAAACTAAATACAGGCACAGACTGTGTGTGGAAAATGATTTAAGACTGAGACTCTCTCCAATACAACCCAACATTGCAGAGTTATGAGCATCCTTCCAAGCACACCCTTCTCATTAACATATGGTGAGTTATTCAAATCAAATCAAATAAAAGTTTATTTGTCACGTGCGCTGAATACAACAGGTGTAGTAGACCTTACAGTGAAATGCTGAATACAACAGGTGTAGTAGACCTTACAGTGAAATGCTGAATACAACAGGTGTAGTAGACCTTACAGTGAAATGCTGAATACAACAGGTGTAGTGGACCTTACAGTGAAATGCTGAATACAACAGGTGTAGTAGACCTTACAGTGAAATGCTGAATACAACAGGTGTAGTAGACCTTACAGTGAAATGCTGAATACAACAGGTGTAGTAGACCTTACAGTGAAATGCTGAATACAACAGGTGTAGTAGACATTACAGTGAAATGCTGAATACAACAGGTGTAGTAGACCTTACAGTGAAATGCTGAATACAACAGGTGTAGTAGACATTACAGTGAAATGCTGAATACAACAGGTGTAGTAGACCTTACAGTGAAATGCTGAATACAACAGGTGTAGTAGACCTTACAGTGAAATGCTGAATACAACAGGTGTAGTAGACCTTACAGTGAAATGTTGAATACAACAGGTGTAGTAGACCTTACAGTGAAATGCTGAATACAACAGGTGTAGTAGACCTTACAGTGAAATGCTGAATACAACAGGTGTAGAAGACCTTACAGTGAAATGCTGAATACAACAGGTGTAGTAGACCTTACAGTGAAATGCTGAATACAACAGGTGTAGTAGACATTACAGTGAAATGCTGAATACAACAGGTGTAGTAGACCTTACAGTGAAATGCTGAATACAACAGGTGTAGTAGACCTTATAGTGAAATGCTGAATACAACAGGTGTAGTAGACCTTACAGTGAAATGCTGAATACAACAGGTGTAGTAGACCTTACAGTGAAATGCTGAATACAACAGGTGTAGTAGACCTTACAGTGAAATGCTGAATACAACAGGTGTAGTAGACCTTACAGTGAAATGCTGAATACAACAGGTGTAGTAGACCTTACAGTGAAATGCTGAATACAACAGGTGTAGTAGACCTTACAGTGAAATGCTGAATACAACAGGTGTAGTAGACCTTACAGTGAAATGCTGAATACAACAGGTGTAGTAGACCTTACAGTGAAATGCTGAATACAACAGGTGTAGTAGACCTTACAGTGAAATGCTGAATACAACAGGTGTAGTAGACCTTACAGTGAAATGCTGAATACAACAGGTGTAGTAGACCTTACAGTGAAATGCTGAATACAACAGGTGTAGTAGACCTTACAGTGAAATGCTGAATACAACAGGTGTAGTAGACCTTACAGTGAAATGCTGAATACAACAGGTGTAGTAGACCTTACAGTGAAATGCTGAATACAACAGGTGTAGTAGACCTTACAGTGAAATGCTGAATACAACAGGTGTAGTAGACCTTACAGTGAAATGCTGAATACATCAGGTGTAGTAGACCTTACAGTGAAATGCTGAATACAACAGGTGTAGTAGACCTTACAGTGAAATGCTGAATACAACAGGTGTAGTAGACCTTACAGTGAAATGCTGAATACAACAGGTGTAGTAGACCTTACAGTGAAATGCTGAATACAACAGGTGTAGTAGACCTTACAGTGAAATGCTGAATACAACAGGTGTAGTAGACCTTACAGTGAAATGCTGAATACAACAGGTGTAGTAGACCTTACAGTGAAATGCTGAATACAACAGGTGTAGTAGACCTCACAGTGAAATGCTGAATACAACAGGTGTAGTAGACCTTACAGTGAAATGCTGAATACAACAGGTGTAGTAGACCTCACAGTGAAATGCTGAATACAACAGGTGTAGTAGACCTCACAGTGAAATGCTGAATACAACAGGTGTAGTAGACCTTACAGTGAAATGCTGAATACAACAGGTGTAGTAGACCTCACAGTGAAATGCTGAATACAACAGGTGTAGTAGACCTTACAGTGAAATGCTGAATACAACAGGTGTAGTAGACCTCACAGTGAAATGCTGAATACAACAGGTGTAGTAGACCTCACAGTGAAATGCTGAATACAACAGGTGTAGTAGACCTTACAGTGAAATGCTGAATACAACAGGTGTAGTAGACCTCACAGTGAAATGCTGAATACAACAGGTGTAGTAGACCTCACAGTGAAATGCTGAATACAACAGGTGTAGTAGACCTTACAGTGAAATGCTGAATACAACAGGTGTAGTAGACCTCACAGTGAAATGCTGAATACAACAGGTGTAGTAGACCTTACAGTGAAATGCTGAATACAACAGGTCTAGTAGACCTTACAGTGAAATGCTGAATACAACAGGTGTAGTAGACCTTACAGTGAAATGCTGAATACAACAGGTGTAGTAGACCTTACAGTGAAATGCTGAATACAACAGGTGTAGTAGACCTTACAGTGAAATGCTGAATACAACAGGTGTAGTAGACCTTACAGTGAAATGCTGAATACAACAGGTGTAGTAGACCTTACAGTGAAATGCTGAATACAACAGGTGTAGTAGACCTTACAGTGAAATGCTGAATACAACAGGTGTAGTAGACCTTACAGTGAAATGCTGAATACAACAGGTGTAGTAGACCTTACAGTGAAATGCTGAATACAACAGGTGTAGTAGACCTTACAG
>NC_143046.1:10882500-10912500 GCF_057628025.1 Oncorhynchus mykiss | reverse complement strand
GTATGGTTAAAGTGACTATGCATATATGATGAACAGAGAGTAGCAGAAGCGTGTCGTGGATATTTCCTGTATTACCAAATCATGAGAGAGCAAACCACACACAAGTCAGAGTTATCATAAAGTCCATCTTTTATTACATGAGCTTCACCATAGCCCTGTGACTCTCAGATCAATTCAGTGTCTATAAATGAATTCTCTGAGAGTGCTTACAAAACAGTCCTTAGTATCATTTATAGCCAAGACACACCCATCAAAACTTACATGACGAATAACAGATCTTAGGAACATTATACAAAGAACCTTTTACCAGAAAAAAGAGTATCCCATAATTTATAGCATTAGCTGGGCATTAGCTATAAATTATCGTTCAGTTTGGTCTCCTAAACTAAGTTCTTATCTCGTTCTTGGTACCACTTAGGACCCAAAACATTACCTCACCCAATGGCATATATCAAATACACCCCCTCCTGGACAAGCTTACAGAGAGATGTGACTGGCACACAGACATTGGGGAGCCACCTAACTGGTTCCCCATTAATCACACCATTCCTTCACATGGTTTAGGAATAGTTAGACACATTCACAGATAAGACTAACCCGACCTCTCCCCTCTCTGGGCCCAAGTAACTTATCCCACATAAGCATGCTTATGAATATAAATAAAATATCTTATTTATAAATGTTACCTAAAGGATTCTGATTCTGCCACGACAAGCGTAAAAAGCGGGGTTGTCGGGTGGTGGGACACAATGCAGATAGCCCGGTTAGCCAATGTGCGGGAGCACTGGTTGGTCGGACCAATTTAGGTAGTATGTATATGAATGTATAGTTAAAGTGACTATGCATTTAAGATAAACAGAGAGTATCAGCAGCGTAAAAGAGGGGTTTGGGGGTGGCACACAATGCAAATAGTCTGGGTAACCATTTGCTTACCTGTTCAGGAGTCTTATGGCTTAGGGGTAAAAACTGTTGAGAAACCTTTTTGTCCTAGACTTGCCACTCCGGTACTGCTTGCCATGCGGTAGTAGAGAGAACAGTCTATGACTGGGGAGGCTGGGGTCTTTGACAATTCTTAGGGCCTTCCTCTGACACCGCCTGGTGTAGAGGTCCTGGATGGCATGCAGCTTTGCCCCAGTGATGTACTGGGCCGTACGCACTACCCTCTGAAGTGCCTTGCGGTCAGAGGCTGAGCAATTGCCGTACCAGGCAGTGATGCAACCGGTCAGGATGCTCTCGATGTTGCAGCTGTAGAACCTTTTGAGGATCTCAGGACCCATGCCAAATCTTTTTAGTTTCCTGAGGGGGAATAGGCTTTGTCGTTCCCTCTTCACGACTGTCTTGGTGTGTTTGGACCATTCTAGTTTGTTGGTGATGTGGACACCAAGGATTTTGAAGCTCTAAAACTGCTCCACTACAGCCCCGTCAATGAGAATGGGGACGTGCTCGGTGCTCCTTTTCCTGTAGTCCACAATCATCTCCTTAGCCTTGGTTACGTTGAGATAGGTTGTTATTCTGGCACCACCCGGCCAGGTCTCTGACCTCCTCCCTATAGGCTGTCTCGTCGTTGTCGGTGATCAGGCACTGTTGTGTCGTCAGCAAGCTTAATGAATGTGTGGAGTCATGCCTGGCCATGCAGTCGTGGGTGAACAGGGAATACAGGAGGGGACTGAGCACGCACCCCTGGGGAGCTCCAGTGTTGAGGATCAGCGTGGCAGATGTATTTCTACCTACCGTCACCATCTGGGGGCGGCCTGTCAGGAAGTCCAGGATCCAGTTGCAGAGGGAGGTGTTTAGTCCCCAGGATCCTTAGCTTGGTGATGAGTTTGAGGGTACTCTGGTGTTGAACGCTGAGCTGTAGTCGATGAACAGCATTCTCACATAGGTGTTCCTTTTGTCCAGGTGTGAAAGGGCAGTGTGGAGGGCATCATCTGTGGATCTGTTTGGGCGATATGCAAATTGGAGTGGGTCTGGGGTTTCTGGGATAATGGTGTTGATGTGAGCCATTACCAGCCTTTCAAAGCACTTCATGGCTACGGACGTGAGTGCTACGGGTCTGTAGTCATTTAGGCAGATTGCCTTTGTGTTCTTGGTCACAGGGACTATGGTGGTCTGCTTGAAGCATGTTGGTATTACAATCAGGGACATGTTGAAAATGTTAGTGAAGACACCTGCCAGTTGGTCAGCACATGCCCGGAGCATACGTCCTCATAATCCGTCTGGCCCCACAGCCTTGTGTATGTTGACCTGTTTAAAGGTCTTACTCAGGTCGGCTACGGAAAGCGTGATCACACAGTCGTCCGGAACAGCTGGTGCTCTCATGCATGCCTCAGTGTTGCTTTCCTCGAAGTGAGCATAGAAGGGATCAGCTACATAGAGAGGGATCAGCTACAGGGCATTAACAATGTCAGATAGTCCCTCTGTTATAAGGGATTAGCTACAGGACAGTCACAATGTCAGATAGTCCCTCTCTGTTACAGGGGGATCAGCTACAGGACAGTGCTAACACAATGTCAGATAGTCCCTCTGTTACAGGGGGATCAGCTACAGGACAGTGCTAACACAATGTCAGATAGTCCCTCTGTTACAGGGGATTAGCTACAGGACAGTGCTAACACAATGTCAGATAGTCTCTCTCTGTTACAGGGGGATCAGCTACAGGACAGTCACAATGTCAGATAGTCCCTCTCTGTTACAGGGGATCAGCTACAGGACAGTGCTAACACAATGTCAGATAGTCCCTCTGTTACAGGGGATCATCTACAGGACAGTGCTAACACAATGTCAGATGGTCCCTCTGTTACAGGGGGTCATCTACAGGACAGTGCTAACACAATGTCAGATGGTCCCTCTGTTACAGGGGATCATCTACAGGACAGTGCTAACACAATGTCAGATGGTCCCTCTGTTACAGGGGATCAGCTACAGGACAGTGCTAACACAATGTCAGATGGTCCCTCTGTTACAGGGGGATCATCTACAGGACAGTGCTAACACAATGTCAGATGGTCCCTCTGTTACAGGGGATCAGCTACAGGACAGTGCTAACACAATGTCAGATAGTCCCTCTGTTACAGGGGATCATCTACAGGACAGTCACAATGTCAGATAGTCCCTCTCTGTTACAGGGGGATCATCTACAGGACAGTGCTAACACAATGTCAGATAGTCCCTCCGTTACAGGGGGATCAGCTACAGGACAGTGCTAACACAATGTCAGATGGTCCCTCTCTGTTACAGGGTATCAGCTATAGAACAGTCACAATGTCAGATGGTCCCTCTCTGTTACAGGGGATCAGCTACAGGACAGTGCTAACACAATGTCAGATAGTCCCTCTCTGTTACAGGGGATCAGCTACAGGACAGTCACAATGTCAGATAGTCCCTCTCTGTTACAGGGGATCATCTACAGGACAGTGCTAACACAATGTCAGATAGTCCCTCTCTGTTACAGGGGGATCATCTACAGGACAGTGCTAACACACTGTTACGGCTTCAGACTTTGTTGTAGTCTTAGGAAACATATTTGTGCAAAACCACTTCATAACTACATAGAAAGATCTTACTGGACTGAAAAAAAAAATATTAGCATTGACTGTAATGTAAATGCTGAATGAAATCGACCTCCCACCAGCCCTGCTGACTTGAACATCCATTTTCTCCCCAGCCATCGCTGGGGAACTTTGAAAACTGACAGAGCAGGCAGACACCAGTTAAAGGTTCTGCTCCTGGAATTGATTGAAAATCAGAGAGTGCAGAATCACAGCAGCAGTTTGATCTATACAGAATGGAGAGCGAGAGAGAGGGATGGAGTGAGAGGGAGGAAGAGATGGGGAGGAGAGAAGAGAGGAATAGATATTAAAGGATTGAGAGAGAGGAAAAGAGTTTGATGGAAAAAGAGAGAGAGAGAGAGAGAGAGAGAGAGAGAGAGGGAGAGAGAGAGAGAGAGAGAGAGAGAGAGAGAGAGAGAGAGAGAGAGAGAGAGAGAGAGAGAGAGAGAGAGAGAGAGAGAGAGAGAGAGAGAGAGAGAGAGAGTGAGAGAGAGAGAGAGAGAGAGAGAGGGAGAGAGAGAGAGAGAGAGAGAGAGAGAGGAATACACAGTGAGAGAGAAATGGACAGTGAAAGCGATGGGGGAAAAGAGAGAGATAAAGAAAGAGTGTATTTTGTCAGGCAGACGGTAGGACAGATCACTCTGAAGGTGACAACTCTTTCCCTGAGATGGTTTTCTGCCCTGGGTAATATAACCAGGGCCGGGTGTCACAGAAAGCAATTTGAAGCCAATACAGGTCTTGTCAGAAGACTGAAACACATTTCCCTCAAAAAAAATGTAACTTCCTGCCCTTGCAGATTTCCAACAGGTATTCATGGTTAACCTTATGGTGCTTCTTCCAGAATAATCAAATATTGTGCTTGGATAGTCATATTGAAGCCAAACGGGTATCCAGGTGTTTCCAGAGTTGGACAAATATTATTATTCTGAGCATACTGTGCCATACAACCTTTATCAATGTTTTGCATATCTCAAAGTGACGTCTATCATTCTATTGTGGTTTATACTGTCAATATTACGGGAAATGCACATTGATCTCAGGTAAAGTAGTGAGACAGTGATAAATCTGTCATTACAGCCTCTGTTTTCTAATGGTCTTCTAAATGTTCACAAGAAAGTTAGGTCCACGTGAAACTTAGGTCCACATGAGGATGTTTTATAAATATTCCTCACTAATGAATTGTCATCTAATTGTCACAGGGTCGGATGCCTCGTCGGAACCCAAAGGTAAAAGACATGGTAGGTTAAAATATGCATCGCTAGGCTACCACTGTGGAACTAGTGTAGTACTGTATGACTCTGGAGCCATCTGGGGTTCAAACTTCTCATTTTGATGGGAAGATTATCAGCCAATTTAATATTCAGTGGCTGTAATCCAACAAACTCTGATGAGGTTTAAAAACTGGGCTCTGTCCAAATTTTGGTTTGTATGTAAATCCAATAAATATGGTCGTCCTTGCCGGGTAGGATTTGTCTCCCTTTCCTTCCATGGTAAATGAAAAGACGTCTCTCATGAAATCTCTCACGCATAGGCGCTACCCTGCGAATCACAGACTTTCACGTTTCATCTCCTTGCCAAGTTCCTAAGCTTTTTTTTTTTAAAGAATGCAGACATGTTGCTTTCGATCTCATTGAAGCTGAAGTTGGAACTCCTTAAAAACAACAAAATAGTTTACTGCAGCAGTGAGATGTTGTTCCAAGTCTACCTGAATGTGGGCAGGGCCTCCCTTTCCTTTTGTAGTCAAATAATTATGTTTTTCAGAACATATTCTTCAGAACATTTAAAAATGCTGAGTTGTGTTTTCTTGATAGTTGAGAAATACAGACACCACACAAACTTTCAGAATGAAACCACGGTGTAGTGAACCCAGCAGCCTCGACGTCATTTGTTATTCTGTAAAAATGCTTAAATAATACATTGAGTGATGAGATCAGGTTTGGCAAACATTTAACTGCAATTGATTAAATTGGGGCCTTGGTCTCACATTAAAATAAAATACAGTATATAAAACAATATATTAAACAGTATAAAAAACAATATGTTAAACAGTGAATTAAACAGTATAGAAAACAATAAATGAAACAGTATATTAAAAAAATCTATAAACAATATATAAAAGAGTATTTAAAAAATATATGAAAAAAAAATATTAAACAGTATTTAAAACAATATAAAAAACGATATATATGTATAAAACAAAATATTAAAGAAAATATACAGTGCATTTGGAAAGTATTCAGACGCCTTCCCCTTTTCCATATTGTGTTACTGTCTCGCCCTGACCTTAGTTATCTCTGTTTTCTTCTGGTGACAGTACCCAGTCCAGAGCCCTGACCTTAGTTATCTCTGTTTTCTTCTGGTGACAGTACCCAGTCCAGAGCCCTGACCTTAGTTATCTCTGTTTTCTTCTGGCGACAGTACCCAGTCCAGAGCCCTGACCTTAGTTATCTCTGTTTTCTTCTGGCGACAGTACCCAGTCCAGAGCCCTGACCTTAGTTATCTCTGTTTTCTTCTGGTGACAGTACCCAGTCCAGAGCCCTGACCTTAGTTATCTCTGTTTTCTTCTGGTGACAGTACCCAGTCCAGAGCCCTGACCTCAGATATCTCTGTTTTCTTCTGGCGACAGTACCCAGTCCAGAGCCCTGACCTTAGTTATCTCTGTTTTCTTCTGGTGACAGTACCCAGTCCAGAGCCCTGACCTTAGTTATCTCTGTTTTCTTCTGGTGACAGTACCCAGTCCAGAGCCCTGACCTTAGTTATCTCTGTTTTCTTCTGGTGACAGTACCCAGTCCAGAGCCCTGACCTCAGATATCTCTGTTTTCTTCTGGCAACAGTACCCAGTCCAGAGCCCTGACCTTAGTTATCTCTGTTTTCTTCTGGCGACAGTACCAGTCCAGAGCATCCGGCGACAGTACCCAGTCCAGAGCGTCTGGCGACAGTACCCAGTCCAGAGCGTCTGGCGACAGTACCCAGTCCAGAGTGTCTGGCGACAGTACCCAGTCCAGAGCGTCTGGTGACAGTACCCAGTTACTAGGCCAAGGTCGGCGGCGAGGGTCGCATATCTAAGGACGCGTATTAAGCGGACTAAGACTTTGTTGAAGTGGGGTCCACGTCCCGCGCCGGAGCCGCCACCGTGGACAGATGCCCACCCGGACCCTCCCCTATGGGTTTAGGTGTGCGGCCGGGAGTCCGCACCTTGGGGGAGGAGGGGTTCTGTCACGCCCTGGTCTTAGTATTTTGTGTTTTCTTTATTATTTTGGTCAGGCCAGGGTGTGACGTGGGTTATTTATGTGGTGTGTTTTGTCTTGGGGTTTTTTGTAGGTCATGGGATTGTGGTTAGTGGGGTTGTCTAGAATAGTCTATGGCTGCCTGGAGTGGTTCTCAATCAGAGGCAGGTGTTTATCGTTGTCTCTGATTGGCAACCATATTTAGGCAGCCATATTCTTTGAGTGTTTCGTGGGTGATTGTTCCTGTCTCTGTGTTTGTTTGCACCAGATAAGGCTGTTTAGGTTTTCCACGTTTATTGTTTTTTTGTATTCAGGTGTTCATGTGTACTATTTCGTATTAAAAGAACCATGGACACTTACCACGCCGCATATTGGTCCTCCGATCCTTTTCGCCTCTCCTCTTCAGAAGAAGAGGAGGAAATCCCTAACAATGACACTCAAAATTGAGCTCGGGTGCATCCTGTTCCCATTGATCATCCTTGAGATGTTATACATACATATCAGTTTATCCACTAGGATAATCATACTTCACTATTCCTAGTTGAATTCCTCAGTATTGTGAACGTGAATACAGCCACAGTATGTGTGAGTGTATGGGTAATTAAATAGTAGCCTATGAGTGACAGGGATGATTTGGCGGGGATGATCTCCTCTCTATTGTACTCATATGTGAGCAGGCTATAGAGGTATGGATACCAGAGTATGGTGTCCATTTTACAACAAGGTTATGGTATCTAAAGTTGAAGTTTACATACACCTTAGCCAAATACATTTAAACTCAGTTTTTCACAATTCCTGACATTTAATCCTAGTAAGAATTTCCTGTTTTAGGTCAGTTAGGATCACTTCTTTATTTTAAGAATGTGAAATGTCAGAATAATAGTGGAGAGAATAGTAATTATTTCAGCTATTATTTCTTTCATCACATTGCCAGTGGGTCAGAATTTATAATTTGGTAGCATTGCCATTCAATTGTTTAACTTGGGTCAAATGTTTTGGGGATAGGATTGAGGTCAGGGCTTTGTGATGGCCACTCCAACACCTTGACTTTGCTGTCCTCATGCCATTTTGACACAACTTTGGAAGTATGCTTGGGGTCATTGTCCATCTGGAAGACCCATTTGCAACCAAGCTTTAACACCCCTGTGCTTCATGGTTGTGATGGTGTTCTTTGGTTTGCAAGCATCCCCCTTTTTCCTCCAAAACATAACTATGGTCATTATGGCCAAACAATTCTATTTTTGTTTCATCAGACCATGGAAATTTCTCCAAGAAGTACAATCTTTGTCCCCATGTGCAGTTACAAACCATAGTCTGGCTTTTTTATGGCAGTTTTGGAGCAGTGGCTTCATCCTTGCTGAGCGGCCTTTCAGATTATGTCGATATAGGACTCGTTTTACTGTGGATATAGATGCTTTTGTACCTGTTTCCTCCAGCATCTTCAAATCAAATCACATTTATTTGTCACATACACATGGTTAGCAGATGTTAATGTGAGTGTAGCGAAATGCTTGTGCTTCTAGTTCCAACAATGCAGTAATAACCAACGAGTAATCTAACCTAACAATTCCACAACAACTACCTTATACACACAAGTGTAAAGGGATAAAGAATATGTTCATGAAGATATATGAATGAGTGATGGTACAGAATGGCATAGGCAAGATGCAGTAGATGGTATCGAGTACAGTATATACATATGAGATGAGTAATGTAGGGTATGTAAACATTATATTAAGTAGCATTGTTTAAAGTGGATAGTGATATATTTTTACATCAATTTCCATCCATTTCCATTATTTAAGTGGCTGGAGTTGAGTCAGTGTGTTGGCAGCAGCCACTCAATGTTAGTGGTGGCTGTTTAACAGTCTGATGGCCTTGAGATAGAAGCTGTTTTTCAGTCTCTCGGTCCCTGCTTTGATGCACCTGTATTGACCTCGCCTTCTGGATGATAGCGGGGTGAACAGGCAGTGGCTCGGGCGGTTGTTGTCCTTGATGATCTTTATGGCCTTCCTGTGACATCGGGTGGTGTAGGTGTCCTGGAGGGCAGGTAGTTTGCCCCTGGTGATGCGTTGTGCAGACCTCACTACCCTCTGGAGAGCCTTACGGTTGTGGGCGGAGCAGTTGCCGTACCAGGCGGTGATACAGCCCAACAGGATGCTATCGATTGTGCATCTGTAGAAGTTTGTGAGTGCTTTTGGTGACAAGCCAAATTTCTTCAGCCTCCTGAGGTTGAAGACGCGCTGCTGCGCCTTCTTCACGACTCTGTCTGTGTGTATGGACCAATTCAGGGTCCTCGGAAAATAACCTCACACTCAACGTCAACAAAACAAAGGAGATGATTGTGGACTTCAGGAAACAGCAGAGGGAGCACCCACCTATCCACATCGACGGGACAGTAGTGGAGAGGCTAGTAAGTTTTAAGTTGTGTACGCCGAGGAACTTAAAACTTACTACCCTCTCCACTACTGTCCCGTTGATGTGGATAGGGGGGTGCTCCCTCTATTGTTTCCTGAAGTCCACAATCATCTCCTTTGTTTTGTTGACGTTGAGTGTGAGGTTATTTTCCTGACAGCACACTCCGAGGACTCTTACCTCCTCCCTGTTGGCCGTCTCGTCGTTGTTGGTAATCAAGCCTACCACTGTAGTGTCGTCCGCAAACTTGATGATTGAGTTGGAGGCGTGCATGGCCAAGCAGTCGTGGGTGAACAGGGAGTACAGGAGAGGGCTCAGAACGCACCCTTGTGGGGCCCCAGTGTTGAGGATCAGCGGGGTGAAGATGTAATTACCTACCCTCACCACCTGGGGGCGGTCCGTCAGGAAGTCCAGTACCCAGTTGCACAGGGTGGGGTCGAGACCCAGGGTCTCGAGCTTGATGACGAGTTTGGAGGGTACTATGGTGTTATGCTGAGCTGTAGTCGATGAACAGCATTCTCACAAAGGTATTCCTCTTGTCCAGATGGGTTAGGGCAGTGTGCAGTGTGGTTGCGATTGCGTCGTCTGTGGACCTATTTGGGCGGTAAGCAAATTGGAGTGGGTCTAGGGTGGCAGGTAGGGTGGAGGTGATATGGTCCTTGACTAGTCTCTCAAAGCACTTCATGATGATGGAAGTGAGTGCTATGGGGCTGTAGTCATTTAGCCTAGTTACCTTATCTTTCTTGGGAACAGAGACAATGGTGGCCCTCTTGAAGCATGTGGAAACAGCAGACTGGGATAAGGATTGATTGAATAGGTCCGTAAAAACACCAGCCAGCTGGTCTGCTCATGCTTTGAGGACACGGCTGGGGATGCTGTCTGGGCCTGTAGCCTTGCGACGGTTAACACATTTAAATGTTTTACTCACGTAGGCTGCAGTTAAGGAGAGCCCGCAGGTTTTGGTTGCGGGCCGTGTCAGTGGCACTGTATTGTCCTCAAAGCGGGCAAAAAAGTTATTTAGTCTGTCTAGGAGCAAGACATCCTGGTCCGCGACGGGGCTGGTTTTCTTTTTGTAATCCGTGATTGACTGTAGACCCTGCCACATACCTCTTATGTCTGAGCTGTTGAATTGCGACTCTACTTTGTCTCTATACTGACGCTTAGCTTGTTTGATTGCCTTGCGGAGGGCATAGCTACACTGTTTGTATTCCGTCATGTTTCCGGTCACCTTGCCCTGGTTAAAAGCAGTGGTTCACGCTTTCAGTTTCACGGGAATAATGCCATCAATCTACGGTTTCTGGTTTGGGCATGTTTTAATCGTTGCTATGGGTATGACGTCATCAATGCACTTTCTAATGAACTCGCCCACCGAATCAGCGTATTTGTGAATGTTGTTGTTGGAAATCCCAATCCACGTGATCGAAGCAGTCTTGAAGCGTGGAATCAGATTGGTCGGACCAGTGTTGAACAGACCTGAGCTCGGGAGCTTCTTGTTTTAGTTTCTGTCTGTAGGCTGGGAGCAACAAAATAGAGTCGTGGTCAGCTTTTCCGAAAGGAGGGCGGGGGAGGTCCTTATATGCGTCGCAGAAGTTAGAATAACAGGGTTTTACCAGCCCTGGTTGCGCAATCGACATGCTGATGCAATTAAGGGAGTCTTGTTTTCAGATTAGCCTTGTTAAAATCCCCAGCTACAATGAATGCAGCCTCAGGATATGTGGTTTCAAATAAATTTCGTTCAGGGCCTTCGATGTGTCTGCTTGGGGGGGAATATATACGGCTGTGATTATAATCGAAGAGAATTCCCTTGGTAGATAATGCGGTCGACATTTGATTGTGAGGAATTCTAAGTCCGGTGAACAGAAGGACTTGAGTTCCTGGATGTTGCTATGATCACACCACTTCTCGTTAATCATAAGGTATACCCCCCAGCCCCTCTTCTTACCAAGAAGGTGGTTGTTTCTGTCGGCGCAAGATGCGTGAAGAAACTAGCTGGCTGCACCGACTCCGATAGAGTCTCTCGAGTGAGCCATGTTTCCGTGAAGCAAAGAACGTTACAGTCTCTGATGTCTCTCTGGAATGCTACCCTTGCTCGGATTTCATCAACCTTGTTGTCAAGAGACTGGACATTGGCGAGTAGTATGCTATGGACTGCTGCGTGTTGTGCCCGTCTCCGGAGCCTGACCAGAAGACCGCTTCGTTTGCATCTTTTACGACGTCGTTGTTTGGGTCGCCAGCTCATATTCCTGGTCGTAATGATGGTGAGTTGACATTGCTCTTATATTCAGTAGTTCCTCCCGACTGTATGCAATGAAACCTAAGATTACCTGGGGTACCAATTTAAGAAATAACACGTAAAAAAACAAAATACTGCATAGATTCTTAGGAACGCGAAGTGAGGCGGGCATCTCTGTCGGTGCCTGTTTCCTCCAGCATCTTCACAAGGTCTTTTGCTGTTGTTCTGGTATTCATTTTCACTTTTCGCACCAAAGTACTTGCATTTATACTTGCATACTATTGTTTGTACAGATGAACGTGGTACCTTCAGGCGTTTGGAAATTGCTCCCAAGGATGAACCAGACTTGTAGAGGTCTACAATTTATTTTCTGAGGTCTTTGCTGATTTCTTTTGTTTTTCCCATGATGTCAACCAAAGAGGCACTGAGTTTGAAGGTAGGCCATGAAATACATTGACAGGTACACCTCCAATTGACTCAAAAGATGTCAATTAGTCTATCAGAAGCTTCTAAAGCCATGACATCCTTTCCTGGAATTTTCCAAGCTGTTCAAAGGCAGGCCAACTTAGTGTATTTAAACTTCTGACCCACTGGAATTGTGATACAGTGAATTCTCAGTGAAATAATTTGTCTGTAAACAATTGTTGGAAAAATGACTTATGTCATGCACACAGTACATGTCCTAACTGACTTTCCAAAACTATAGTTTGTTATCAAGAAATTTGTCGAGTGGTTGAAAAAACGAGTTTTAATGACTCAGACTTAAGTGTAAGTGAACTTCCAACTTCAACTGTAAATATTCAGACCCTTTACTCAGTACTTTGTTAAAGCACCTCTGGCAACGACTACATCCTCGACCGGACTAACAGCCAGTTTATCCACTAGAAAAATCATTCTTCACTATTCCTAGTTGAATTCCTCAGCTATGTGAATGTGAATACAGCCACAGTGTGTGTGAGTGTATGGGTAATTAAATAGAAACCTTGTGAGTGACAGGGATGATTTGGCAATCTCCTCTCTATTGTACTCATATGTGAGCAGCCTATAGAGGTATGGATACCAGAGTATGGTGTCCATTTTACAAGGTTATGGTATCTATATTAGGAAGAGTTTGTACGGTATCCATATTATTATGTGAGCAGCCTACAGAGGTATGCATTTTTTTAAACTGTTTTGATTTGTCATTATGGGGCTATTGGGTGTATATTTTTTTTATTTAATACATTTTAGAAGGCTGTAATAAAATGTTGATAAAGTCAAGGCGTCTGAAAACTTTCCCAAGACACAATAATTCCACTACCATGTTGGATGATAGCAATTCAAGCACTAATTACCATTTTCAAGTTAGCTGTCATCTGCAATGAAAATGTAGATACTTCATTATTTAATCTCTCCCTCTCTCCCTCACCTCCCTCCCCGTGTGTGTAAATGACCCTCCACAATCCTTAGGAACGTCTTTGATTAGGGCTAGGGGTCACGCTAGCGGGACAACTTCCGGTGAAACTGGAGGGCCTGCAATTCAAATAAATAATCATAAATCTTTATGTACATGTCTTATATCGGCTGAAATCTTAAATTCTTGTTAATCTGCACTGTCCTATTTACAGTAGCTATTACAGCAAAAACATGCCATGTGATTGTTTGAGGATGGCGCCCAACATTAAAATATTTTTCCACCGGCACAGGTTTCATAAATTCACATAACGATTAAATATTCACTTACTTTTTGAAAATCTTCCTCTGATTTGTCATCCAAAGGGTCCAAGCTATAACATGTAGTGTCGTTTTGTTAGATAAAATCCTTCTTTATATCCCAAAAAGTATGTTTAGTTGGCACCATCGATTTGAATAATCAACTCGTTCAACATGCAGAGAAAGGAATCTGAAAATATTCCCCTAAACTTTGTTTCAACAAGTCAAAATACGTTTCTATTCACTCCTCAAATACCCTAAAATGTATTCTGATTATAGCAGGTGTGTAATGTCTTCATAGCGAGCAAACACGAATTTACAAGACTGTGTCCGTCTACTAAAACTGATATTTCTTATTCGTTTTTGAAGTTACAAGCCTGAAACCTTGAACATAGACTGCTGACACCCTGTGGAAGCCATTGGAATGTCATCCAGGGAGCTAATTCTCAATCTGACCTTTCACTCAAATTACTATAGTCTCTCAAAAAAAAACATTTCATCCTACCATATCGATTTTCTCCTACCATATCGATTGTGTTATATTCTCCTACATTATTTTATAATTTCTACAAACTGCAGTGTTTTATTTCCAATGGTACCAATTATATGCAAATCCTCCCTTCAGGGCCTGAGCTACAAACAGTTTACTTTGGGCACGTCATTCAGACAGGAAGTCGAGAAAAAAGGGGCCTAGCCCTAAGAAGCATAGGCCTCCTCCTCATCTTAATGTCATAATTCATATGTGAAATCCTGCTCTCTTCTCCTCTTCCACCTCCCTTATCACCCTCACCACAAAGCATTGTATTTTTTAGAATGATAAAGTGTTCATTTTGGCACACTTTTTTTGTATTAATCTAGTATTAGTCATTTTGACTAAAATATAATTCAGTCTTAGTCACATTTTTTTCATTTGAAAAATAATAGAGTCTAGTTATTGTCAAAATTATAAAAACAGTGAGCCATTTTAGTAAACCAGATGCCCTTTAATCACATTTTGATGACCTCATCAAACTATAGTAAACATATATACAAGTACAGTAGAAGTAAAATATATACAAATACAAGTAAAACTAAATGCATGCTTTTCAAACGATCGCTGCCTGCAACCATCCAGCATCACTACTCTGGACGGTTTTGACTTAGAATATGTGGACAACTACAAATACCTACAGTGCCTTGCGAAAGTATTCGGCCCCCTTGAACTTTGCAACCTTTTGCCACATTTCAGGCTTCAAACATAAAGATCTAAAACTGTATTTTTTTTGTGAAGAATCAACAACAAGTGGGACACAATCATGAAGTGGAACGACATTTATTGGATGTTTCAAACTTTTTTAACAAATCAAAAACTGAAAAATTGGGCGTGCAAAATTATTCAGCGCCTTTACTTTCAGTGCAGCAAACTCTCTCCAGAAGTTCAGTGAGGATCTCTGAATGATCCAATGTTGACCTAAATGACTAATGATGATGAATACAATCCACCTGTGTGTAATCAAGTGTCCGTATAAATGCACCTGCACTGTGATAGTCTCAGAGGTCCGTTAAAAGCGCAGAGAGCATCATGAAGAACAAGGAACACACCAGGCAGGTCCGAGATACTGTTGTGAAGAAGTTTAAAGCCGGATTTGGATACAAAAAGATTTCCCAAGCTTTAAACATCCCAAGGAGCACTGTGCAAGCGATAATATTGAAATGGAAGGAGTATCAGACCACTGCAAATCTACCAAGACCTGGCCGTCCCTCTAAACTTTCAGCTCATACAAGGGGAAGACTGATCAGAGATGCAGCCAAGAGGCCCATGATCACTCTGGATGAACTGCAGAGATCTACAGCTGAGGTGGGAGACTCTGTCCATAGGACAACAATCAGTCGTATATTGCACAAATCTGGCCTTTATGGAAGAGTGGCAAGAAGAAAGCCATTTCTTAAAGATATCCATAAAAAGTGTCGTTTAAAGTTTGCCACAAGCCACCTGGGAGACACACCAAACATGTGGAAGAAGGTGCTCTGGTCAGATGAAACCAAAATTGAACTTTTTGGCAACAATGCAAAACGTTATGTTTGGCGTAAAAGCAACACAGCTGAACACACCATCCCCACTGTCAAACATGGTGGTGGCAGCATCATGGTTTGGGCCTGCTTTTCTTCAGCAGGGACAGGGAAGATGGTTAAAATTGATGGGAAGATGGATGGAGCCAAATACAGGACCATTCTGGAAGAAAACCTGATGGAGTCTGCAAAAGACCTGAGACTGGGACGGAGATTTGTCTTCAAAGACAATGATCAAAAACATAAAGCAAAATCTACAATGGAATGGTTCAAAAATAAACATATCCAGGTGTTAGAATGGCCAAGTCAAAGTCCAGACCTGAATCCAATCGAGAATCTGTGGAAAGAACTGAAAACTGCTGTTCACAAATGCTCTCCATCCAACCTCACTGAGCTCAAGCTGTTTTGCAAGGAGGAATGGGAAAACATTTCAGTCTCTCGATGTGCAAAACTGATAGAGACATACCCCAAGCGACTTACAGCTGTAATCGCAGCAAAAGGTGGCACTACAAAGTATTAACTTAAGGGGGCTGAATAATTTTGCACGTCCAATTTTTCAGTTTTTGATTTGTTAAAAAAGTTTGAAATATCCAATAAATGTCGTTCCACTTCATGATTGTGTCCCACTTGTTGTTGATTCTTCACAAACAAATACAGTTTTATATCTTTATGTTTGAAGCCTGAAATGCGGCAAAAGGTCGCAAAGTTCAAGGGGGCCGAATACTTTCGCAAGGCACTGTAGGTGTCTGGATAGACTGTAAACAATCCTTCCAGACTCACATCAAACATTTCCAATCCAATGTTAAATCTAGAATTGGCTTCCTATTTCGCAACAAAGCATCCTTCACTTATGCTGCCAAACATACCCTCATAAAACTGACTATCCTACGGATCCTTGATTTCGGCGATGTTATTTACAAAATAGCCTCCAATACTCTACTCAATAAATTGGATGCAGTCTATCACAGTGCCATCCGTTTTGTCGCCAAAGCCCCATATACTACCCACCACTGCGACCTGTACGCTCTCGTTGGCTGGCCCTCGCTTCATACTCGTCGCTAAACCCACTGGCTACAGGTCTTTACTGTCTTCACTCCTGTTATCAAACTGCCATATTCCAAACACTTTGTGTAACGCTTATGAGGAAGTATCCAGCGATTGACATATGTCCTGCTAGGTAAAGTCCCCCCTTATCTCAGCTCGCTGGTCACCATAGCAGCACCCACCCGTAGCACGCGCTCCAGCAGGTATATCTCTCCGGTCACCCCCAAAACCAATTCCTCCTTTGGCCGCCTCTCCTTCCAGTTCTTTGCTGCCAATGACTGGAACGAACTACAAAAATCTCTGAAACTGGAAACACTTATCTCCCTCACTAGCTTTAATAAACACCAGCTGTTAGAGCAGCTCACAGATTACTGCACCTGTACATAGCCCATCTATAATTTAGCCCAAACAACTACCTCTTCCCCTACTGTATTTATTTATTTTGCTCCTTTGCACCCCATTATTTTTATTTCTACTTTGCACATTCTTCCACTGCAAATCAACCATTCCAGTGTTTTACTTGCTATATTGTATCTACTTTGCCACCATGGTCTTTTTGCCTTTACCTCTCTTATCTCACCTCATTTCCTCACATCGTATATAGACTTGTTTATACTGTATTATTGACTGTATGTTTGTTTTACTCCATGTGTAACTCTGTGTTGTTCTATGTGTCGAACTGCTTTGCTTTATCTTGGCCAGGTCGCAATTGTAAATGAGAACTTGTTCTCAACTTGCCTACCTGGTTAAATAAAGGTTAAATAAATAAAATAAAAAATATCACTGCCCTCCATGTGCACAAACATACCTAGGCTTTTCCTACCAACATATTTGTCTGCATAACAGCCTATTGTCTTCACAACAGCAGAAATATGACAAACATTTAGAATACATACATAAGTACTATCCCACTGGGCACAGACGTTAATTCAACGTTGGTTCAATGTAATTTAATTGAAACGACGTGGAAACAACGTTGATTCAACCAGTGTGCGCCCAGTGGGATCAGGCTATGTAAATTCCTAATTCAGTCTACATAGGTAGTGCACATTGCATACTGTACGAAACACGTCTGTTATCAACATTCCACAGACGCCTCAGCCACATTCATACCCAAAAGTAAAAAGGGGCCTAATGGCTTTGAATGTGAGCTGATGACTGTTTCGCCCAGTGATTTAGTCGAGTCAATGAACCTATGAGTCCCTCGACTTCCCTCGACTTATGAGTCCCTGTTGCTGAGTCCTCGTCAGTAAGATGTTTGCTATCCCCTTTTCCTTTCTTTCTGTGCCACCAAATGTTTTCACATAGGTTCCTGGTTTATACTGTTTAATACCTGGCTCACGTTCAGTTAAAAATCATTCTCAAGGGAGAGAAAAACATACTCCCAATGGGCTCGGGAGGCGGAGGTCGAGTCATGCGTCCTCCAAAACACCCGCCAAACCGTGCTCCTTAACACCCGCCAAACCGAGCTCCTTAACACCCGCCAAACCGTGCTCCTTAACACCCGCCAAACCGTGCTCCAAAACACCCACCAAACCGTGCTCCTTAACACCCACCAAACCGTGCTCCTTAACACCCACCAAACCGAGCTCCTTAACACCCACCAAACCGTGCTTCTTAACACCCGCCAAACCGAGCTCCTTAACACCCGCCAAACCGAGCTCCTTAACACCCACCAAACCGTGCTCCTTAACACCCACCAAACCGTGCTCCTTAACACCCGCCAAACCGTGCTCCTTAACACCCGCCAAACCGTGCTTCTTAACACCCACCAAACCGTGCTTCTTAACACCTGCCAAACCATGCTTCTTAACACCCGCCAAACCGTGCTTCTTAACACCCACCAAACCGTGCTTCTTAACACCCGCCAAACCGTGCTTCTTAACACCCACCAAACCGTGCTTCTTAACACCCGCCAAACCATGCTTCTTAACACCCGCCAAACCATGCTTCTTAACACCCGCCAAACCGTGCTTCTTAACACCCGCACGGTTATCCCGGAAGCCAGCCACACCAATATGTCGGAGGACTGACGTCAGATGTAAGCCTACAGGCACCCAGCCTTCCACAAGGAGTCGCTAGAGTGCTAACGTCGCTGGGCCAATGGGACTCCCGATCACGGTCTGTTATGACACAGCTCAGGAACAATACCGGGTCTGTATTGGTGCCACTCGGGAGGCCACGGAGCTTGTGTTTCTAAACCAGGCAAAGAGTAGCTAACTAGAAGGCTGGTGGTGATTGGTTAGCTACGGGGAAGCAAGACAGTCGCCTCTGCGATGTGGATAATCAGAGGCGGAGCTGGAGTGCTGCCTGACTGCTTGTCTGCCACTCATCAGCTGATGTAGGCTGTGTGTTCCGGGTGTGGCACATCCTTCCCACTGTTGAACAGAACTGCGCAGGGCATCTGTGCTAATTATATTAATTGTGCTTATCACTGAAAAGCACTCAATCTAAAATCTATTTTCCAGTCAACTTAAAATAGTCCGATTTTAGTCACAGAGATAATTTCTTATTGTTTTCTTTAAGTTATAATTTTTTTCTGGATCTATTTAGTCATTTCTAGTCTCGTAAATTGCCTCAAAATATACTGTAGGTGTTTCACAAATATTTTAGTCACTATTTTTGTTGATTAAATTAACACTGGCTGGTGATGGATGAGAGAAAATGGTCCATGTCTGGAACCATATGAATGTCACAGTTCAATGCCTCTCCAACAAGATTCATTACTGTCATTAAAACGCTGCTTTCTCACATTCTCCCGCAAAAGTCACATTATGCAATTATCCCAGGCAGGTAGAATACAAAGTCTACTATTGGCAGATGAAGTGGGCGGCTAGCCTTTATACAACTGCGTCCAAATCGGCAGACTATTCCCTGCATAGGACCCTATGGGCCTGCTTGATAGTAGTGCACTATGTCGGGAGGAGGGTGCCATTTGGGAAGCAGACTATGGCGTTCTATTTTTATCGTACGCGGACATCACCAGCTTGGATAATCAACCTCGACCAGATTGCGCTACAGAGAAACAAATTGCTTCATTTAACCATGAAAATGATGGAGCTAAAGGAATGCCAAACAGATCGGGTACATTTATCAACGTTGTTTACTCCCTCAGACACAAATCACCCAGACTCCCAGTCTCTCCAGACCAGAATTCATTTGAAAAATTGCTTGGTTATAGTTACAATTTATCACTGACATTTTACATTAAATGGTAGTCAAGATAGATTACATTTGTCAAGTATTACAACAGCATTGTTTACAGACACAGTGTATTTTTCACTCATTTATACAGAGGAGAGCAGTACATTAAGAAAAAGACCTCAAATACAGTATATCACTCTGAAATTATATTGATTTGCATTGTTGATTGGAAGTTGGGCATTGATTGACCCTGTTAAATAAATGTAATACATTTAAATTCAATTCAAATGTAAATGTTTTCTTTCAAACATAATGTTTGTTTTCCATTTTTCATTGATGATTGATTGAGTGGCTCTAGCACGACATTCCCTCAGGCCCACGTTGACACGAGGCAAACTCTTCTCTATGTAGCTGCAATATGACCCGAAACTGAAAGGAAAGATAAAAATGTAAGCATACGTTCTGATGTTCTGACTTTCTGACGTTCCGACGTCTTGACGTTCTAATGTCCTGATGTCCTAATGGTCTAATGTTCTGATGTTCTAATGGTCTAATGTCCTGATGTCCTAATGGTCTAATGTTCTGATGTCTTGATGTTCTGATGTTCTGATGTTCTAATGTTCTGGTGTTCTAATGTTCTGGTGTTCTAATGTTCTGATGTCCTGATGTTCTAATGTTCTGATGTTCTGATGTTCTAATGTTCTAATGTTCTAATGTTCTGGTGTTCTAATGTTCTGATGTTCTAATGTTCTGATGTCCTGATGTTCTAATGTTCTGATGTTCTGATGTCCTAATGTTCTGGTGTTCTAACGTTCTGATGTCTTGATGTTCTGATGTCCTGATATTCTCATGTCCTGATGTTCTGATGTCTTGATGTTCTGATGTTCTGATGTCTTGATGTTCTGATGTCCTGATATTCTGATGTCCTGATATTCTGATGTCCTGATGTTCTAATGTTCTGGTGTTCTAATGTTCTAATGTTCTAATGTTCTGGTGTTCTAATGTTCTAATGTTCTGGTGTTCTAATGTTCTGGTGTTCTGATGTTCTAATGTTCTGATGTTCTGGTGTTCTGATGTTCTAATGTTCTAATGTTCTGGTGTTCTAATGTTCTAATGTTCTGGTGTTCTAATGTTCTAATGTTCTGGTGTTCAAATGTTCTAATGTTCTGGTGTTCTAATGTTCTAATGTTCTGGTGTTCTAATGTTCTAATGTTCTGGTGTTCTAATGTTCTAATGTTCAAATGTTCTGATGTTCTAATGTTCTGGTGTTCTAATGTTCTAATGTTCTGGTGTTCTAATGTTCTGGTGTTCTGATGTTCTAATGTTCTAATGTTCTGGTGTTCGAATATTCTGATGTTCTAATGTTTTGGTGTTCTAATGTTCTGGTTTTCTAATGTTCGGAGGTTCTAATGTTTAATGTTCTGATGTTCTAATGTGTTTTGAAAAGGGGAGAAATTATAATTTTCCCCAGGGTAATTCACACTGCTTTGCTTTGTTTATTAACAGCTTTGTTGTGTGTATGTGTGTGTGTGTGTGTGTGTGTGTGTGTGTGTGTGTGTGTGTGTGTTTTAAGGGTGTGTGTGTGGTATACAGACAGCTGTTCTGTGGAGTGCCTTCTGTAGTCCCAGCAAAATAATGACCCTTCTGAGTCACTGACTGAGGAGTTGGTGGCTTCACAAATATTCACCATCATTAACACACATCCAGCCAATGATTTCACATGTAAGGAGTGTTTGTGTGTGGTGGTCTCAGGCCTCAAAACGTCATATCATCTGTAAGATGCACCTTGTTTTGAGTGATGCTACTGAAATCAAAGCCTTGTGATACTGCCATCTTTCCTCAACGTCAACGATGCTTTCAGATACTAAGTGGTCCTCTTGTTTTTACTAAGCTCTTATAAACCAGATACCAGAGGGGACTGACCTGTGCTGTAGATGTAGGAGACCTGATGAGCATCAAGATTAGAGCTTCATTTTATAGGCCATAGTTGTTGCATCACATTTCTGTGAACGCTGGCTTTGATCCAGGAAAACCCAACCCACACATGGTTATTAAAAGAGATCAGATTCTACCTCAACCAATCAATCAATCAATTGTATTTATAAAGCCCTTCTTACATCAGCTGATGTCACAAAGTGCTGTACAGAAACCCAGCCTAAAACCCCAAACAGCAAGCAATGCAGGTGTAGAAGCACGGTGGCTAAAACTCCCTAGAAAGGCCTAAACGTAGGAAGAAACCTAGAGAGGAACCAGGCTATGTGGGGTGGGCAGTCCTCTTCTGGCTGTGCCGGGTGGAGATTATAACAGAACATGGCCAAGATGTTCAAATGTTCATAGATGCCAAGCAAGGTCAAATAATAGTAATCACAGTGGTTGTTGAGGGTGCAACAGGTCAGCACCTCAGGAGTAAATGTCAGTTGGCTTTTCATAGCCGATCATTCAGAGTATCTCTACTGCTCTTGCTGTCTCTAGAGAG
Source organism: Oncorhynchus mykiss (assembly GCF_057628025.1). Lineage (NCBI taxonomy): Eukaryota > Metazoa > Chordata > Actinopteri > Salmoniformes > Salmonidae > Oncorhynchus > Oncorhynchus mykiss. The sequence goes on along the minus strand of NC_143046.1, from coordinate 10,890,672 downwards.
ATGAAAACAGCAGGTCTGGGACAGGTGCCCACTACCTGCTGTCCCTAGAGAGTAGAAAACAACAGGTCTGGGACAGGTGCCCACTACCTGCTGTCTCTAGAGAGTTGAAAACAGCAGGTCTGGGACAGGTGCCCACTACCTGCTGTCTCTAGAGAGTTGAAAACAGCAGGTCTGGGACAGGTGCCTACTACCTCCCCATAAAGCTGTAGTCAATTATCCTCCACTACCGTATTCAGGCCGTACATCTCTGTGACTGATCTCCTTCTTTATTTGTTCTGTCTTGGTAAATATTGAAAAACAGGAGTTTTTGAATGGAGCTATGTGGTGTTTACTGCAACGCTGTGTAGCAGATGGAGATAATAGTGTCATTTTTCAGTGCACTATACAGGGAATAGGGTACCATTTGTGACATATTATTTGTGTTTAATGGTGTTCATCACTGATAACCCTCACTGGAGAATAATCAGAGAGGACAGATTGACAGATAGGCAACACACTGTGAAACACTTCAAGAAAATGAACTCTGGTGTTAACTAAAAAAATAACTGGTGTGCAACACCACTGGGTGGCAGTGTGCTGCTGATATGGAGGAGTGGCTGAAACAACCAGAGGCGAAAGCCTATCCACCTACGTTCATTATACACTTACATGAGTGGTGGCCTGTAGGAGCATTTACCCACTGTGCTGAACCGTTTGGAACGGAATGGAAATCAGTGAGGAGCATTGGCCACCCACAGACAGCTCACATACCAGGATGTGTCCAAATCACATTTCACATTACATTGCCTCTTCACTCCATCTTCTGCAAATACTATGTATAGTGGGCATTGAACTAAACCTCCTCGTGTTACAGTAGTAAAGCCTATCTCAAATGAATACAATTTAGAAGGCTTTTATTCAGAATGTATATATCATAAACCTTGGAATATAAATGTCCATCTCCTCACAGATATTATGTAAAAAAAAAAAAGTACCTTACATGAGCACTGACAAAAATACTCAAAGAATTGAGTGTAAAACCCCCACAAAATTCCTAAAATATATATATATATATATATATATATATATATATATATATATATATATATATAAATATTTTAAACATTCCTTTAAAGAGAGGACTCAATTGTCATATATGAGTAAAAGTATTGATGCAGTATTAGAAAATGACTGATGTAAAAGTGAAAGTCACCCAGTAAAATACAACTTGAGTAAAAGTCTGAAAGTATTTGGTTTTAAATTCATTTAAGCATCAAAAGTTAAAGTACAAGTATAAACCATTTCAAATTCCTTCTATTAGCAAAGCAGACGGCACCATTTTCTTGTATTCTTTTATTTACGGATAGCCAGGGGCACACTCCAACACTCAGACATCATGTACAGATAGCCAGGGGCACACTCCAACACTCAGACATCATGTACAGATAGCCAGGGGCACACTCCAACACTCAGACATCATGTACAGATAGCCAGGGGCACACTCCAACACTCAGACATCATGTACAGATAGCCAGGGGCACACTCCAACACTCAGACATCATTTACAGATAGCCAGGGGGACACTCCAACACTCAGACATCATGTACAGATAGCCAGGGGCACACTCCAACACTCAGACATCATGTACAGATAGCCAGGGGCACACTCCAACACTCAGACATCATGTACAGATAGCCAGGGGCACACTCCAACACTCAGACATCATGTACAGATAGCCAGGGGGACACTCCAACACTCAGACATCATGTACAGATAGCCAGGGGGACACTCCAACACTCAGACATCATGTACAGATAGCCAGGGCACACTCCAACACTCAGACATCATGTACAGATAGCCAGGGGCACACTCCAACACTCAGACATCATGTACAGATAGCCAGGGGCACACTCCAACACTCAGACACATGTACAGATAGCCAGGGGCACACTCCAACACTCAGACATCATGTACAGATAGCCAGGGGCACACTCCAACACTCAGACATCATGTACAGATAGCCAGGGGCACACTCCAACACTCAGACATCATGTACAGATAGCCAGGGGCACACTCCAACACTCAGACACATGTACAGATAGCCAGGGGCACACTCCAACACTCAGACATCATGTACAGATAGCCAGGGGCACACTCCAACACTCAGACATCATGTACAGATAGCCAGGGGCACACTCCAACACTCAGACATCATGTACAGATAGCCAGGGGCACACTCCAACACTCAGACATCATGTACAGATAACCAGGGGCACACTCCAACACTCAGACATCATGTACAGATAGCCAGGGGCACACTCCAACACTCAGACATCATGTACATATAGCCAGGGGCACACTCCAACACTCAGACATCATGTACAGATAGCCAGGGCACACTCCAACACTCAGACATCATGTACAGATAGCCAGGGCACACTCCAACACTCAGACATCATGTACATACGAAGCGTTTGTTTTAGTGAGTCTGCCAGATCAGAGGCGGTAGGGATGACCAGAGATGTTCTCTGTTTAGTGAGTCCTCCAGATCAGAGACAGTAGGGATGACCATAGATGTTCTCTGTTTAGTGAGTCCTCCAGATCAGAGGCAGTAGGGATGACCCAAGATGTTCTCTGTTTAGTGAGTCCACCAGATCAGAGACAGTAGGGATGACCAGAGAAGTTCTCTGTTTATTGAGTCCTCCAGATCAGAGACAGTAGAGATGACCAGAGAAGTTCTCTGTTTAGTGAGTCTGCCAGATCAGAGGCAGTAGGGATGACCAGAGATGTTCTCTGTTTAGTGAGTCCTCCAGATCAGAGGCAGTAGAGATGACCATAGATGTTCTCTGTTTAGTGAGTCCTCCAGATCAGAGGCAGTAGGGATGACCCGAGATGTTCTCTGTTTAGTGAGTCCTCCAGATCAGAGGCAGTAGAGATGACCATAGATGTTCTCTGTTTAGTGAGTCCTCCAGATCAGAGGCAGTAGAGATGACCATAGATGTTCTCTGTTTAGTGAGGACCAGATCAGAGGCAGTAGGGATGACCAGAGATGTTCTCTGTTTAGTGAGTCCTCCAGATCAGAGGCAGTAGAGATGACCATAGATGTTCTCTGTTTAGTGAGGACCAGATCAGAGGCAGTAGAGATGACCAGGGATGTTCTCTGTTTAGTGAGTCCTCCAGATCAGAGGCAGTAGAGATGACCAGGGATGTTCTCTGTTTAGTGAGTCCTCCAGATCAGAGGCAGTAGTGATGACCAGGGATGTTCTCTGTTTAGTGAGTCCTCCAGATCAGAGGCAGTAGGGATGACCAGAGATGTTCTCTGTTTAGTGAGTCCTCCAGATCAGAGGCAGTAGGGATGACCAGGGATGTTCTCTGTTTAGTGAGGACCAGAGATGTTCTCTGTTTAGAGATGACCAGGGATGTTCTCTGTTTAGTGAGTCCTCCAGATCAGAGGCAGTAGGGATGACCAGGGATGTTCTCTGTTTAGTGAGTCCTCCAGATCAGAGGCAGTAGAGATGACCAGGGATGTTCTCTGTTTAGTGAGGACCAGAGATGTTCTCTGTTTAGAGATTACCAGGGATGTTCTCTGTTTAGTGAGGACCAGGGATGTTCTCTGTTTAGAGATGACCAGGGATGTTCTCTGTTTAGTGAGGACCAGATCAGAGGCAGTAGGGATGACCAGGGATGTTCTCTGTTTAGTGAGTCCACCAGATCAGAGGCAGTAGGGATGACCAGATATGTTCTCTGTTTAGTGAGTCCTCCAGATCAGAGGCAGTAGGGATGACCAGAGATGTTCTCTGTTTAGTGAGGACCAGAGATGTTCTCTGTTTAGAGATGACCAGGGATGTTCTCTGTTTAGTGAGTCCTCCAGATCAGAGGCAGTAGGGATGACCAGTGATGTTCTCTGTTTAGTGAGTCCTCCAGATCAGAGGCAGTAGAGATGACCAGGGATGTTCTCTGTTTAGTGAGGACCAGAGATGTTCTCTGTTTAGAGATGACCAGGGATGTTCTCTGTTTAGTGAGGACCAGGGATGTTCTCTGTTTAGAGATGACCAGGGATGTTCTCTGTTTAGTGAGGACCAGGGATGTTCTATGTTTAGAGATGACCAGGGATGTTCTCTGTTTAGTGATGACCAGGGATGTTCTCTGTTTAGTGAGTCCACCAGATCAGAGACAGTAGGGATGACCAGAGATGTTCTCTGTTTAGTGAGTCCACCAGATCAGAGACAGTAGGGATGACCAGGGATGTTCTCTGTTTAGTGAGTCCACCAGATCAGAGACAGTAGGGATGACCAGAGATGTTCTCTGTTTAGTGAGTCCACCAGATCAGAGGCAGTAGAGATGACCAGATATGTTCTCTGTTTAGTGAGTCCACCAGATCAGAGACAGTAGGGATGACCAGAGATGTTCTCTGTTTAGTGAGTCCTCCAGATCAGAGGCAGTAGAGATGACCAGATATGTTCTCTGTTTAGTGAGTCCACCAGATCAGAGACAGTAGGGATGACCAGAGATGTTCTCTGTTTAGTGAGTCCACCAGATCAGAGACAGTAGGGATGTTCTCTGTTTAGTGAGTCCTCCAGATCAGAGGCAGTAGAGATGACCAGATATGTTCTCTGTTTAGTGTGTGAATTGGACCATGTCAATATAATGAGTAACTTTGATTGTCAGGGACGTTGTATGGAGTAAAAAGTACATTATTTTCTTTAAGAATGTAGTAAAAGTTAAAGTTAGCAAAAAATATAAAGTTAGCAAAAATATAAATAGTAAAATAAAGTACAGATACCCCCCAAAAATACTTAAGTAGTACTTTAAAGTATTTTTACTTAAGTACCTTACACCATTGCGACCCTCCCACTCTGTCTTCCGAATTCTTTCTCTTTGCTCTTGTTTTCCTTAAAAGGACGACGGTGGGCGGAGCCAGGAGGGTCGTCAGCGAAATGGGACACACCTGGGCTCGGCTGTGTCCCTGGGATAAATACACCTTCCCCCCATACATCCCTCCACGCATATACACTGTTGTTTTTAGTTGTGGCATTTTGGGCTACTTGTTGTTAGTTTGTTTTGGCACCTTTCAACAGCCCTCATTATCACCATCTATGCACACATCCACTCACTTACACTACTGACTACGTACACCATTGTTATCTGAATATAATTTACTTTATTTAATAAATATATGTTTGTTATTTCTCCGTCTCTGCGTTGTCTCCCTCTTTGTTACGGGCTATGAGCCAGTTCGTAATACGAGAGAGAGAGAGAGAGAGAGAGAGAGAGAAAGAGAGAGAGACCTGCTACACAGCTAGATACATACCCTTACAATACAGAGAGAGAGACCTGCTACACAGCTAGATACAGACCCTTACAATACAGAGAGAGAGACCTGCTACACAGCTAGATACAGACCCTTACAATACAGAGAGAGAGAGACCTGCTACACAACTACATACAGACCCTTACAATACAGAGAGAGGCCTGCTACACAGCTAGATACAGACCCTTACAATACAGAGAGAGAGAGACCTGCTGCACAACTAGATACAGACCCTTACAATACAGAGATAGAGAGGGAGAGAGAGAGAGCTGCTACACAGCTAGATGCATGCCCTTACAGTACAGAGTGCTGCTACACAGCTAGATACATGCCCGTACAGTACAGAGAGCTGTTACGGGCTACTAGCCAGTTCGTAACAACTCTATGTACTGCATGTACACAATACTGACAGCTGAATTAGATGGATGAAATTACCTTTTAAACATCTCCACCTGTTCTGTTTATTCCACTTGATGGAAGGTAATACTGTATGTATGGTGATGAGTCTTCTATCCGTACATCTTACTAGTGTGTCTAATGGTTCAACACTGACATGACAACATGAACCACGGGCGAATTCGTATTTAAGTCACATTGTCTTTAACAGCACGAGTTTGAAGCTTCCCTCTTTCTCTCTGTTTTCAAATCTAAATATGAATTGCTGTCTAACTGTAGTGTACATTTTCAAGGACAATGATTGCAACTGCAATCAAGGATAAACAATGTTCAATTACTCCAATCAAGCCTCATTTATTAAGAGTCTTCCTTTTAATTAGCGTATTAGAGTTTAATCATGTTGAGACACAAAAGTTACAAGATAAATGTACTTTTCAAGAATCGTTTAGTGGACTTTCTCTGAGTCGTCTCACTCTCACACAAATTATTGTTTATATATTAGGTTGTAGCCTGGTAGGTCACATCTCTAACAGCATGACTGATAGCTTACGTTATCAGATCAGCTGTGATGGATTCAAACCATCCCACCAGCCTTGTCTTCAAGCTCAGTTCACAGGAGAGGGGACATCTACAACCAGGGAGAGATGCTGTAATATGATATGGAGGAAGTGTGTGTGTGCGTGTGTGCGTGCGTGCGTGCGTGCGTGTGCGTGCGTGCGTGCGTGCGTGCGTGTGTGTGTGTGTGTGCGTGTGTGTGTGAGGGTTAAGGGCCAGTGAAGGTCAGTAAAGTTAGTTAAGTAAGTATAGTATTGATAAGGGGGCTGTTTCCTAATAATAATCAATGTAGTTTCAGTGCCTGAACGAGTTAGTGAAAGTGTATATGAAACACATTCCACATACAGGTTCCCTCTGGCTTAGTTGGTAGACCATGGCGCTTGCAACAACACGATAGTTGGCTCCATTCCTTGGGACAACCCTTATGTAAAATGCACGCATGACTGGAAGACGATTTGGATGAAAGCGTCTTCTAAATGGCGGATATTGTTATATCGTACAGTAAATTAGTTTAGTCAACAAGAATACAAGATGGCGATAACAGAATGACAAGAGCCCTAACTCCAGTGGATTAGGGGTCCAAATGCTGTCCAGGCGTTGTTACAATGGTGACGTTATGGCATTATATTTCCATGGCAACTTCGAACCATCCACTAGGGGCATATGCAAGTGCCTGTTACCATCTGGTAGGCTCGCGATGAGCTAGGGCAGCTAGTGTTGAACTCATTTTGACCCGCGCCATTCAGTCTTCAACGAGGTCCAAAATTTCCCGAAACATTGTCCTCTATGCGTTGTTTTTGTAAGGGACGATGCTGGAGAAGAGAAGTGGCCATGGAGAGATGATATTTCATTTGGAACAGACAGGAACAGGGTAAAACAAAGACAGACAACAATCAATGCAGCAGCAGGAACAGAGATGGGGAACTGACAAATATAGGGGAGGAAATAAACAGGTGATTGAGTCCAGGTCAGTCTAATATCGCTGATGTGTGTGATGAGGGAAGGCAGGTGTCCGTAATGATGATGGCAGGAGTGCGTAATGCAGGGTAGCCTGACGCCCTCGAGCGCCGGGGGGGAAGGTCGGGAGCATGTGTGACAGCACCCCCCCTCGGCCTGGAGGGCCGGCTGAGGCACGGGCACTGGACAAGCCGTCTGGGCGTAAAATCCTGACGAATCAGCAAGAGGCGTGGGAGCCTGGCGAGCTGGCTGAGGCATAGGACCCTGATGATCCGGCTGAGGCGTGAAAGCCTGTCGATCCCGCTGAGGCAGAGGACCCTGATTATCCGGCCGAGGCGTAGCAGCCTGACGAGCCGGCCGGGTGTTCCACTCCAGTCATCACCATGAGCCCGTCCTCCCCAATCAAGGTGCCACCAACCTCCTGTGACACACACACACACACACACACACACACACACACACACACACACACACACACACACACCAGCCAGGTCTCTCAAGATCCACTCCAGATACCCAGGATGTTGTGAGAAGCCTTTAAAACCCGGCCACTGAAGGCAGCGGGGAACGCTATTACCAGGAAGTAGGCTTGTGTTTTGATAGGTCGATGAGGTATGGGAGTGGGGGTTCAAGTGATAGGCAGGTGTTATTAATTGTTTTTTTAACCTATCCCGAACCTGAATGCCTAACTTAACCATTCAGAATGAACGCCTAAACTTTAACCATTCAGAATGAGCGCCTAAACTTAACCAGCCAAGAGGCAAGAGGAGAAATTTGACGTTTGGAGCAACTTTGATATTTTACGTTTGGAGAAGTGGAATCCGTCGGAATCTGAAGTCAGATTGGTGAGATCTTATTGCACAGATACACACACACACACACACACACACACACACAGACACACACACACACACCGAGAGGATCACTCCGCTGCTCAGCCTCCCTCTGAACACTAAACAGCCGCGGGGAAACAG